>NC_135558.1:7345000-7435000 GCF_964340395.1 Glandiceps talaboti | reverse complement strand
TTTTATTTGCACAGTGATATGTTCTGTATTTATTGTCAAGTACACATGTAAACAAATCAACAATGCCCTAACCTGCTGTATGACACTATACCCTACCATTTCCTACCACACATAGCATAGAATAGCATACCATATACGTATACACTCGGACCACTTTTAGTGGCCTAAGGTATAACATACCCTACCCTACCCTATGTACCACATGATACCACCATATAGAATAGCATAGCATAGCATAGCATAGCAATGTCATACCACACCACTCCAAGCCACGCCACGCCACTCCAGTTGTAAATACTAGTAAATGAATAAACTTGTGTCTCAGGCCGAGTATACACGACTACATAGTACAACCACACAACCCGATTACATGTAATCTTCTAAATACGTACAATATACAATATACAATATACAATATACCATAGACCTTGCAGGGTCGATGAATCTACTAGTACTAAACGTATTTGTAATTGTTCCTTTAAATTTTCCAGACGAATCAGGACCTTGCCATTTAACATCTATACGAAGACAGTGTCTTGAGAAAGCTTCATTATATATCAAATCTCCTGGTGCTGTTGCCTGTCAGGGCGTTTTAAAAGTGTTATACTGCATCGAACATTCACAACAGCAGTGCGGTGTTGAAAACCCACCGTCACCCACGAACACTAACATCCATCGAATGTACGACGAGGGACATTGTCAATTCATACCATTCCGTCAATTCGAATATGTTGCTGATGAATGGCGAAGGAAAAACCCATATGGATTTTGCAGCAACTGTATTTAGATATATTTCAACCCGGGTGATTACAACAACGTCACACTGTTATTAGCGGGAAAAGTGTTGTGATTTCTAAAACAAATATACAAGAGATTGTATTGGTCGTAGGAATATGCGTTTTGGAAATATAATTTGTTTCGTCTGACTCACTAGCTTGTGTGTGTGTGTATCATTTATCATGTGTTTGTCACTTGTCATTCATTACATTGGTATGTATGTTTGTTACACTATGCTTCAGAACTGGATAAAAAATGCACACGTCTAGCTGCTAAACGCTCGGGCTAAAACCCCCCTCCCCTTATTTGAGTATACGTATATGTGCCGCCCTTTGGGGTGCGTCGTCTGTTTGGTTTGGTCTGGCTCTGGGTCTGCTTTTTTCGAGCTTAAGAGTCTAAAACGGGGTCCACTTTGTGCACTATTTTTTTTTATTTTGCTTGGTCTTTAAGTATGGTCAATTGTCCTTTACCCAAATCATAACTGCCATTACATTTGTAATTGCTCCAACATGTTTTCTCCTAAGGAAAATGTGTATTTAGGTCTAAACTTTCATCTTTTAAAAACCTGTCATGGTCTAAAATGGGATATTGATTTTTGGTCTCATTTGGTCTAAAATGGGGCCTGGGGTTTCCACTGGCCACACAACCCTACCAGAGCTGACCACTGGTACCCCCCCGGGGGTGGGGAGCTAACCTAGAGACAGTGAAGCTTGAAGGTCGTCTCTTATCACTGAGGGCGCTAGCCTGACAGAGGTATTCATCACCTTTCAGCTACAAGACTTATAATTAACATGAACAATCCAAAAATTATTTTAGCTTTCAATATCCCAGATTGAAAGTCTAGTCTCGGCGTAATCACTTGTTTAATGAAAAAAATTTATTTAATATTTGGAAACTACTTTGAAGTCATCTAAACTCTGATAAAGTCATACAGTGAGCAATTTAGACTGTCGATAGTTGCTCGCGCCTTTTTTTCCTACGTCTTATCTAAACTCCGATCCGGCGCAACACTACTATAATCGCATACTGATATCGAGGGCCGAAGGCCCGAGCCTTCGGCCCTCGATATCAGTATGCGATTATAGTCGTATTGCGCCGGATCGGAGCGCGGCAACGACTTAAGTTTAGATAAAACGTAGGGGAAAAAAGGCGCAAGCGACTGTCGACAGTCTATGAGCAATTGTATGGTTTGATTATTACATCTACTATATCGCAGTGGGGCTTTTTTTACATCACAGAGAATTTGTGTTGAAATGTTGAGAATTTATTACAATTTAGCCAGAAAGTTGTCAAATCGATGGGCTGGGAGGGTGGGTAACGTCATCTGCAACATATTTCTTACAACTTATTGAGTATAGGTGTATGTTATGAAAAGAAAATTATCCGGGATCAAAATGGATATTGGAGTTAGTATATAATTTTTTTTAAAGTAGCAGCCTAAGAGGTTGGAGGACTTTTATTAGAGTCTAAATTTAAAATTTGACAGTAAGGATTGACAAGGAATTAATGTTAACTTCCCTGAGAATACAAATGACCTGTACAAACTTATCATATATAGAAATGGAAACTCTAATTTAAATGTAGATCAACGTGGACATTTAGTACAGTTCCACACACCCTACATGTTAAGTTACAGGATATCTGCAAAGGACCTGTTACAGACATGTCCTGAAATCTGAATGTGGATTTCTACCTGTGTATACCATAAAGTTATTGATAAAACATATAAATACTAAACACAGAAATTGGTGAAATAATATATCAATGTATTTTAATGTAAAAAAAACCCCACATACAATAATAATATGTACGTCATGGTGTTAGACTATTTCATTATTGTGGTCCAAGGGGTTAAAATATATCCTGGTATCATGCGATCGCACGATTTTGGGGTCGTACGCGATTTAGGACAAGAAGTGTATTTCCAAATACATGTACTTAGAATAAACATGTTTGGTAAACGAAGTCGTTGATGGCACTGGTGTTGTGTAATGTAATGTAATGTAATATTTAATCGTAGGTGGCGCTGTTGAATACTCCGCACCCCCCCCCCCCCACACACACACACACACACTACCACCACCAACTACGATTATGTTTAGGTGAGTTACTTTGGTTCGGTTGAGTGTTCAGAAAATGCTGGCAGACATAAATCCTGTGAGATTCGATGAATGAGGGTAAGAAGAAATGTACTAGTATCTACCGAGTTCGAAATTTCATAAGTTTGTTTATGCAGTGTGTACTGTACGAATGAATGTATGTTTGTCGGCAAAATACATCGCACCATACACACACACACACTGCACAGCACAGTACACACTTATTACAATAATGTGGACCACAAACCATTTAGATCAGGTGTACAATAAAACAAGTATACAAATACAAACACGCAACCACCGTTTCAGAGAAATCGCGAAAATGATATCCACAAAATATTTGTATAAAAAGGTTTTTATTTTCATAGCGTATAGTAAACACATTTTTGGAAACTCCCAAAACATCTAGACTAATCGTCGTTGATGGCGCTCCTTTTAACAATAAACCACTGAGTGTACACAACAACGACCTTTCAGTCGATGTTGTGTGAAATGCGTCGCAGGGCAGGGGCGGGCGTCCCTATCGGACGCGAGAGCGCCAACAACGGCTGATCTGCCAGTCTAAGTAAAACATCGAGCAAAGCAATTTTTAACATACAGTAACAAATTTACAATTCAAAACTCAATCACTACTAGTACCACATAGTTCACTGTCCACCTATCAATCTCCATCTTTTAATGTTTAATCGAATAAATATGCATTGACATTATTTTCGCATCTGTAACTCTTAATACATATTTACAGTTCTTCACAGCACAGTAACTTTTGCGAAATGAATGCCCAATGAAATCCATCGATACTGAATTAAGACGCAACATTAAAACAAGACGATCGTCCTGATTGGAGGCGGAACACGTTGAAGTTTATGACCTTCATTATGTGGTGTCCATGTCACGTGAACAACCGAATCACGGCATGCAACGTCACTTGCAGGTGAAGGTCTTTACCACAGACGTGTACACGTACATACTCTTATCCAAACACAAGAAATAATTTCCTTTCAAGTTCAGGGTCTTTTAAATTTGTTTGTGTCGCTTTACAAGGTCGGCTTTTTGCTTGCGGTTTTGAAAAATAACTCTCAAAAGCAAATACTTCATGGTATTATGAAAATGATTAAATATAAGCATTTTTATATGAAATATATCGAGTTCTCACAAATTTTAACAATTTGTATAAATACAGTCATATAAAACCCCATGTTAGCAACACAAGGACTAAAGTCTGTGTACATTCATATATTTTTTTTTGTAAATGAAGGCAGCTTATGTTCTAGCTACGGGTTTCAACAGGAGGGGCTAATACCAAATTTACTTCTGACTACCCCGTTACAGCACATACTAAACCGGGCGTCGTAACCAGTATTTCCGCAGCATGCCGGAGAAATTTTCCCGCCTTTACTGACAACATTACTGCCACAACACATGCTAAAATTGCTATCGTAAATTCGAGAACCACAGCAACCTGGTGAAATGTTCCCGCCTTTACTGAGAATAGTAGTGCCGCAACACATGCTAAAATTGCTATCGTAACCTCGAGAACCGCAGCATCCTGGTGAAATCTTCCCGCCTTTGCTCTGAACACTACCAGCACAACACATGCTGAAGTGAGCGTCGTACCCACTGGATCCACAGCAACCTGGTGAGATTTTCCCGCCTTTACTGACCACATTATTACCACAACACATAGAGAAGTGAGCGTCGTATGCACCGCATCCCTGTTGAATAAAACATTTGAAGAATATTAGTAACTTTTCAAAAACTCAACATCTTTTTCTTTTGGTGTCAGTCTGTATTTGTTATGTGCTATTCCTAAATGTTGTGTGTTGTTCCCGTTATCATTGAGATATACTTTCATGTAAGAATATACATTCTTGACTGTATACATGGCAAATATGTAGAACTTATTATATTATTATTAATTTTCACCTATTTCTAACGATTACAAAAAGACGGATGTGTACTCTTTGAGAATTGGATGATAACAGCTAAAGATGAGCATTGGGAACAAATTGCCGGAAACACATACAAGGAAAAGACTAATCCCTCCTCAGCATGGTAACGAAATTTTAACATATATGAGGTCATCGGTTATCATCGGCGACCTCTACCTATTTTGAGAAAAATACAAAAAGTCTGCCACCGGCAGGTGTGACACTTATCAATGGAAAGTAAAGTCAATACGTGTACGCTGCCATACAGTTTTGTTTTTAGTAAACGTAAAGGCCGTTTGTCTTTATCAATCACCCCACCTGGACATTGAAGGTTGAGGTCTTTCACGCCAAATTCAGATTAAGAATTAAAATCTAGGTGTTATTCGCGTAAAGCTGGTTTAGATGAAAATAATCATCAATGGTTCTATACGTATGCCTCCACTCATAGGATAATAATAATGCGAGGACCCGGGATTGAATATCTGGCCTTTAAAGGCTTTTGTAATATTTTCATTCTATAGTCATCGGTTGTTGCACAGACAAGTAAGAACTTGTCTGTGGTTGTTGAAATAAAAAGGACGTTATTTTCAAATAATCACCAGTGTTTCCTGAAAGTATAACCATGCTAGTCCGTGAGTCAGAGCCTTTTCCTCTCAGCTGCCAATGAGTGGATGTGTGAACTATATCTAGTTTTTGACCATTACTAAGTAATGCTTACTTTACGTACTATCCATAGCTAGATCATCAAACTGTACTTACCGCCGTCGGAGGGTTGCCCCCTGATGGTGGTGAGCCGCCGCCAGTGGGTGGTGACGACCCGCCGCGACGACGACGTCGTCTTCTCCGTCTCCATGCATCTGTATCCATGAAACTGTCTACGACGATAAACAAAAGTAACAGCGCCACCAGTTTCTTATTCATCTTGGTTGTCACGTGATACAGATCTGAAAGATGGAAATGATTGAATATAGTTGATATGATGTTTGTGACTCGAATGGACACAGATAAACAACACATACAGTGGTACGTACACATACAAACAAATGGGAGGTGGGGTATTTTATCAAACACTATTGAATTGATGCTGCCATGGTTGAGAAAGAGTTGAACCTTTAAATATCCAAGACTATGGCTACATGATAAATGCCGAACTTGGACTTTAAACTGTCTGGAACAATTCAAAAGGAGTATTGTAAATAAATCAAAACCAAACTAAGTGAAATGCGTGGCTTTTCCTTTAGCTGCAAATGTATCTGTTTGACGCATTTTTTAAATTGAGAGAGATAAGCCGTTGTGAATTACATGCAAATTTCCCTTTCCCCAGGAAAGGTATAGGCTGATACCTGACCGGTGACGTCATTACATTCTACGCATTTTGATGATGCTATGTAACATGTACCTTAGGGCTTTCAAAATAAGAAACGAAGAAAACGAAGTTTTGAAAGCAAAGAAGCTTTCAAAAGCTTGCCACATACAGACGTCGTGTTTTCATATGAGTTTCGTACAAGTGTTTAGTCATGCTTGCAGACGGTGCACGCGTTCCGGGACGACTTACACCCGGGGAGCTACTCCCCTTATTTGAGTATAGTACGTAGATGTGTCGCCCTTTGGGGTGCGTTTTCTCAGTAGCCCTTTGATCTAAAATGGGAACTGTTTTTTTTTCGATCTGAAGAGTCAAAAACGGGTCCACTTCGCATTATTTTCGATTTTCGTTGGTCTAAAATGTGGTCCATTGTCCTTTACCAAATCATAACTGGTATTAATTGCCCCGAATGTTGCCTCCTATTCTAAGGAAAAATGCATTTTGTTCAAACTTTAAGCTTTTAAAAACCTGTAATGGTCTAAAATGGGGTATTGATTTTTGGTCAAGGTGTGGGTCTAAAATGGGGCCTGTGGTGTCCAGCACTGGCTACACACCCCTACCAGTGCTAGCCATCGGTACTGCCCCCGGGACTTACACCCCGGGCTTACTTACATCGGCTGCAAGCAGGACTAGTACAAGTGTAAGGGGTCATAAAATCGGCCAAAACACATGTAATTGTGTTACCTTGTGACGATATATGGTAGGCATGTACTCACCGACAAGACTGGTAGAAGATGCTGTTAGCCTGACTCGTCACAGAGCTGTTTAGTGAGACTGACAGACATTGGGGTTTAAATAGTCGTAATACATCCTGTGTTGTTACCATCCTTGAACGTTGTTGACAACGAATTCTACGAAACAAGCTACAGTAATCTCCACATCCAAAACACCATTGACACTGTCAAATTGTTTGCATTTCATGTCGTGAATCACGGTTCCGGGAATACCATTGTCATAAAACCTTTACTTGACTGCCGGGACATACGTGTACACCAATCATGAAGCACGATCCGGGTTACACGGGGGGCAGTGTTTGTATTAAATTTCGTCGTGTTGGTTGGTTGGTTGGTTGGTTGACCTTGGAGTAATTATACTGACAAAGTGGAGTGGTTAGGTTGTCGGTGGCCGAGCGGTCAGCTCGAACGCCTCTTACCTCTGCACCCGCCAGTCACTGAGCTGGGTTTGATTAAATTTACCACGCTGTAAGTATGAGTTTGACTCAGTTCAGTGTGACTACTCCGGTTTCCTCCTGCATAAACACTGAACTTTCCTCCTGTTATTGGGCAATGCCTGTTGGATGGTTAATAAATAAGTAAATAAAAAATAAATAAATAAAAATAAATAGTGTATAAATAATTAACCTGGGTGTATGCCAACTTTAGTAAAGAGTTCTTTTATTTTCTGAATGAAGACAAAATGATTTTAAAAAAAAAAAACATTTCGGCAAAGATCGATGTTTTACGTCCGGTAACACTTTGGAACATATGACAAAGTGATTGTATCAAAACTGTAGCCTATAAGTCAGATTATACTAATCTCCGACTCATCCCCATTGCTTCAACTGTGCTCCCAATTTCATTTAACGGACACTTTTTACTCCAAGAAGATTTTTGTCAAACCAGACGATAATATTTAGCAACTAAGCTATATGTCATGCCAGCCTGCAGGCAACACAATAACATATAGCAATGTTAAATGATTTTTGTCCACCTAGATTTGTTTTTTGTTTCTGCTCTACTGGACTGGCTTCCATTTTAATAATGAATACTGATATTAACGATGGCGATATGATCAGACAGACACCACTAGCTTGTAGTTTATAGCCTCGGAGAGTACGTACATCGACAATACTGTGTAAAAATGTGTATGCTAATACTGTTATCATGGCTCGCGCTCGAAATGTTCTATGACTATGTCCCAACTTTTGTCAGTATTGACCGCGGTGGTCAAGGTCAATACACCGGCCTTGTAACTTTCCAAATTCAAACAACGAATTAAATATACATACTCACATACTCACACACACACACACACACACACACACACACACACACACACACACACACACAGACACACACACACACACACAGACACACATACATACATACATACATACATACATACATACATACATACATACATACATACATACATACATACATACATACGGAGAAACAAACACGCACGTGCGTTCAATTTTTTTTAATGCGGAAAAATGATCATTTTAAAATATAAGTGTCACCTAATTTAAAAACCGTGTTAAGACAGTAACTTTCAGAACTTTGTCCAATCGTTCTGGACGAAGAAAATATTGGATAATATTCTTGTATCCGTGCACACCTTCAATTTGATTCTCTGCTAGAGAGATCTTGAGATTTGATGAAGGATAGCACTACTACTAGTACTAGCTAGACTACGTTAAATCAGACATCAACAGCGCGACGTGTACTCTTAAACTGTAGTAAACCATTTCCCATCAAAATTAGTATTTGTAAAAGCCGGAAACCAAATTGGGTGTAGAGTGGTATTATTATCCTAACGGGGGGGGGGGGGGGGGTCACAAGTTGGTGATGAAATAGTAGACCCCACTCTGTTTAGTCTGCATTGTGCTTGAATCGTAACATAGGTTCATCAACACGTGGTCCTATATCAAATTTAAAACAAAAACACAAAAACTAAATGGTTTCCGAAAGGGTGTGCTATAAGTGGGTGACCCCTGGGTTTGTCCCACGGCTGAGAGTGTTTTCCCTTTTAATAACAACGACCAGTTTCCACGTATTCCGGAAGGCCATTAGTTCCCGTTGTTCGGACTTACATGTAATACATACCTCTTATTCTTTCGGTGAGTGCTGTTCTGAATATTTATAAAGTCGTGCTTACAACAATAGACTATACGTAAAGTAGAGTGTGGTAAAAACAATATGTGAAGTTGGAGATACATGGTATTATCTAACTCGCATTATTCTTTTTCGCTATATTTTCTGTGACTCAAAAAACCAAGCAATACGGTACCTCGCCATGCATGATTGTTAAAACGGTAACATTTACTGCTACGTTACATGGGAAAGTTCATACTGAGAGACTTGATATAGTCTCAGACCACCATAGAAAATAGTGGTCTGACTATCGTCGTAAACCACAGCCTCTTTTACGGCACCGTCCAAGACGCACCATCATGAGGTATATTTCGATATTTCATGATATTTCGAAGTGTCGCGGAAGAAATATCAGCTGTGCGCGAGAATGCGGTCCGCGATACAGTGCTTCTGTAATAGATCCGACAGGCTGTATACAGTATAGCCAAATCACACACACACACACACACGCGCGCGCACACACACACACACACACACACACACACACACACACACACACACAATTGTACACCTTTTTTCTGTTTGTGCATGTAGGGTTCGATTTATGTGTGAGAGGCTGTTAAAAAGTGTTTTACTGGATAATTGTGGCCAGTTATTGACTTCCTACAAAACTAGACCGAGAATCCACACTTGATCGTAAATGTGTATAAATTATTCTGTTCGGACGACGTGGCGTTCATCGTGACTGTACTTGTGAACGAAGAGTATACGTAATTAGTCAGTGCCACCACTCCTTTTGATGTGGGCCCGGAAGAGAATGCATATCGAAGCCCGGCCTTTGCGGTCCGGTCGGAAGAAGTGTGGCGTTTATACCCGGGGCGTCGCCAGCTTTATACTTTACGTAATACCGTTCTTCAAAATTCTGAGAAAAGTATTTTGTCGAGTTCAAAGGAAAACTAGTCATGTGAAACACACATTATGCACAAACCATTCTTGTACGTTTTAAGACCATTTATTTTCCTTCGCGGTACTGAGCTGACTTTGTTTGCCCCATCTAGTTGTTGGTATGTCCACAGGCACTTGTTTCCAGAGATACGTATCAGAATGTTTCTATCAGAATAAATAAAATTTTGATAATATCGATAATATTGTCGCGTTTAGCCAATTGTATATGATAGGGGTAAAATAACACTTGTTTCTGTGATCGTGCAAGTCCACTCACCGCGAGATATAGACGTAGCACAGTCGCTTGTAAACTGTTATTCCTTTCCTAAATGGTTTTATTCTTGTCTATGACGTCGACGGTCCTAATACAGAACAATGACGTTATTATAGGGATTTGCGATATTCTTATAAAATCGGTAGCGATTGTCATACCCCCCTACGTGTTGTATGTAGGAGGGTATGACATCGCTACCGATTTACCGTCATAGACAAGAATAAAACCATTTAGGAAAGGAATAACAGTTTACAAGCGACTGTCTTGGGGTCACAAATTTCAATGTAGTTCTTATCACGATATTATTCCGTAAAAAGGAAACTTTTAAAAATAGCCTCCATCCTCAAATAGAACGCTATGAGTTCAGAATGACTATACAAAGACACGTACGTGGGAGCTTTAGACTGTCTGGACTCGGGACTGCAAACGGCCGGACAGTCTTACTCACTCTATTTGCTTGATGGCGCTGTTTATTTCGATCATCGTCATGAACACCCTTGTTGACAATCTTTACGAGATGGCACTGTTTATTCCGATCACGCATTTCTTATCTCGTCAAGATGGTACTTTCAGAGTCAATCGTGAACATCATTGCATACATTTTAAATGACATACATCTAGATGTAACTGGTCTGTCAGATTCAATTAAAAAAAATAACTTTCTTACTTTATGTCTCACGACAAACATATTAATAATTCCGGGTCTAACTTTAACATCCACTTCACTGCTTTATCCGGAATCACACTGTAGCTATAGCTTCCTGAGCTAATTTTAGGCTGGAATTCATGGGCTGATCGTGCAATCGATATTTTGAATTATCACACGAGTTCTGTACCTCCTCCGACTTTTCCATACTCTCGAATTGAGACTCATAATTCAATGCCAGATTCTCACATTACTGCTTTCTTTATACCAATAGAGCCTTTACACAGCAGATGTTTTTGTTCCAGGCCAACTGTGCTGTAGATCTGCCAGACAAATGTTTCACTTATGTATAACTTCAAAAATGATCATATTCGCCACTGGTGCTTCTAACGTATATTTTTGTCCTTGACGACCCCTATAAATAAACAACAATACCCACATGGTTAAGTTTTCAGATCAGGCCTTCACATTTCTTTCCATGTGATTCCATTGTTCTATTAGTCTAAGACTATGTTTTTCTCTGAAGTCACCATTCTGACTATTTGATCATGGTTCCATACGTATTTAATAGGGATATTCAAATTCAGTTCCTTTCTTCAACATCTTTGACAGAGTCCACTGCTTGGTGATAGCTTTGTGGATCAGTGTCTCTGGTTGTCAAGTGTTTGAAGGAGATGTCTATTCTCACAAGTGACTCCAAATTCACAATCTATAGATTTCTCTCTTAGCCTAGTCGTATATACTATTATGTAGTTCCCCCTCCATTGGTTCCATCTTAAAAGAAATATGTGCCTAGCTTGGTAGTATTTTTCGTCGTTTTGAAATATTCTTTCAGCTTGGCCTTCAACCTGTCATTGTTTACCTAGTTCCTCATTATTAGGGTCTGGTAGGCTGTCTTGTAGTTTGGCAATTTCTGTACCTCCATATTTCAGCAGAACTTCTTTCTTTTCAGTTTGTTGGGTTTTTCTGAAGTATCCGACTTCTCTTTCGATGCCCTCCAAGCAGCCTTCATAGCCCATTGTCAGCTCATCGTGAATGGCTCTCTGAGATGTATAGTGTTTGGAACAGTTTCCACAATAATTGTCGAGCCAACGGCCATTTTAGTCACTATATTTTGTGGCTGGTGAAACGGTATTGTATTTCACCATAACCACTTTCGTTCCCCCAAAAACAGACACACTGGCTTGCAAGCTAGCTGGGCATTGGCGTTTGACCGATGGTTTGACCTGACCACAGGATGAATGAACACGAACATGCGCCCCCAACGATACATTTTAGAGAAAACAATATGGCTGCGCTCAGGAGAAGTCGTGGTCTCAGCGTGGATTCCAGAAAATCATCAGATTCTGAGCAATTTCCAGGAGAAAACGAAATATTATTTAATTTATCAGATACAGATAATGAGTCTGAGAGCGATGACACTAGTAGCTTGTGTGAAAGTGACTCTGATTTGGACGACATAGTGGAAACTGCAGCGAACCATATCCTTGGAAATCATACAACGGATACCCAATCACACACAAGATCTAGCAGTAGTACAAATGTTGTTGAAACCGAGAAATCTAATGATGTTGACGAAGAAGGGTCTGGAGATGAAGACGATATCGTGTGTCTTCCTTTTGTAATTGACAGTAAACCATCAGGAGGTAAAGATGACAAAGAAGATGGAGATAACTCTGGAAATGATGGCGATGATACGAGTGATGATGTTTCAGAAGCGATAATAAATATGACTGGTCAAGTGATGACTTCAAGACACGACACGTAAGTAAAGTGAAATCAGAGTTAACATTAGTGTAAGACTGTCATAAGCCAATGTTATATTAGATGTCTGTTGTACACATGGTATTGATTCATCTCGTGGCAAGATAAACTATAACTTGAGGATTGCTGTCCAACTGTCACCATAGCATCGGGTTAACTCTGTTTAGTTTCCAATTACTTACAAATAACGTTTTTAGCACAACTGAACTTGTTCAGTAGTGCTATAGGGATCGCCCGGCGTCTGTCTGTCTGTGTGTGTGTGTGTGTGTGTGTGTGTGTGTGGATGTGTGTGTGTGTGTGTAAACAACTTAAAGTCAAAAACCGCTGAACCGATTGCCACGATATTTGGTGGGTCCATTACTTTGGGTGTCTAGTTGGGAAATTGTTCAAATCAAAATGATCGCATCACAGGTGTGTGATTTGGGTCAAAAAATGTGATTTTTGGTCAAAAAACTTAAACTCAGAAACTACTGGGCAGATTGGTGCGAAATTTGGTGGGAACATTCTTAAGGTGGTGTAAAGTAAGATTTGTTCATGACGGGATGATTCCATCAGTGATATGCAAATTAGGGCTAAATGTGTCTTTTTGGTTAAAAATCTATAATTCTAAAACTACTGAGCAGATTGGGCTGAAATTTAATGGGAATGTATCTAGGGATGTATGGACGAAGAAATATTAAGCTTACCATGATTCCATGAGTGATATGCAAATTAGGTGTAAAAATGTTCATTTTTGGTCAAAAACTTATATCTCAAAAAGTACTTGGTCAATTAGTCTGAAACTTGGCGAGATGTTTCTGAAACTGTTATTCTGCAGATTTTCTTAAAAACATTTTGACAAAATTGGCCCTAGCGACCATGACCACGCCCTTAGCAACAACCAAATGGCAGTATATTTTGGTCAAATAACAACATCATCTGGTAAGCAAGTGAGTAAACATTCAAAAAATGTATGCAAATACCCTAGCAACCATGACCACGCCCATAGCAACAGCTAAACGGTGGTGTATTTCACAAAGATAACAACAGGGTTTAATAGATAATTGAATAAACATCCAAAAAATGTATGTAAATTTGCATAGCAACAAGACCACGCCCATAACAACAGCCAAATAATCACGTATATTGCAAAGATAACAACAGGAATAGAAAGACAGATGAATTAACATTTAAAAAATGTATGCAAATACCCTAGTAACCATGACCACGCCCATAGCAACAGCCAAACGGTGGTGTATTTCACAAAGATAACAACAGGGTTTAATAGACAATTGAATAAACATTCAAAAAATGTATGTAAATTTTCCTAGCAACAAGACCACGCCCATAGCAACAGCCAAATGATCACGTATATTGCAAAGACAATATCAGGAATTCATACACAAGTGAACAAAAACATACACAAATGTATGCAAATATATCTAACAACATGACCACGCCCATAGCAACAGCCAAATGATAGCATTTATCGTAAAGATAGCATCATGGTTGGATAGGCAACTGGATAGTTATTCAGCAAATAAACACCTATTGTTAGCATAGACTAGCATATGGATAAATATTTTTAAAAACTACAGTTGTGCTACAACGCCATTGGCGGTATTTTTTCTGTTCAGGTTGACAGGCTTTCTCACATTGTCCGTTTCCTGGTATTCATGACTCCTAAGAGCCTATTACATTCAGTCAACCAATCTCTTGTTTTCTGTTTTCTTTGTATTTCAGTGTAGATTTATCATCATCCATAGATCCAGGCATGGATGTGGGTGATATTTACATCAACCTAGATGACAGTAAACCTGAGAATAGCAAACAAGCAGTCCAAAACATCTTACTGCGTAGTAAGCATGATGAGGTAGGTCTGATCAGATAGCATTTGGTCGATCTCTAAAAAATTAAGCAGGGCTAAAATTTAGTCATTATTCTAGTCATAATGAAGTTCCAACCATTTTGATTTGCAGGTACCATTGTAAGAGGGCACTCCAGATTAAATAAAGCGAGGGCTAAAATTTTTGACTTGGCCACTGATTGTATGGCTATGCACAAAGCAGTCAATAAATTTGTGTCAAAGAACTCTGACTGTTAGGCATGTTTTGATTTACTGACAGTTGCTAATATAAGGAGTACAATGACAACAAGGAAATAAGTGTTAACTTTGTATCTGCTGTCTTTATGCTACAATACTCAGCTATTCTGGCCCTCACTTCTGGCTCCAAAAACACTCCACAAACAGTGCTCCTAGTGGGCAAACATGAAATCTTTTATCTTTCTGATAAACATACCAGAGTTGTTTTATAAATTGAAAGTCTACTATGTATTGTTAACAACCAAAAATGAACACTTAGTAATTAGGCAAATTTTTTTGTTTTTGTATTCCAGAACAGGGCTTCATTTACTGTAAGTTAAAAATGATGGCAACCATTATTTTGAATTTCTTGTATGTAAAGGCCAGTGGTCTGTTATAATACATACAGAGTATATATATTATCATTCATTCATTTATATTAATGTTACAGCTCTTAAAGAAAAGTGTCGTCACAGCTGGTTTTGAGAAAAAAGATAGTGTTCCACCATACAAGGAGTCGCAACATCAACTCAGGCACCAAAGAAAGGTAAGAAACTTAGAATAACAAACAATAATCTCTAAGTCAATCAATAAATATTGTTTTCTAGAGTTCAGTTTCTACTAGATTAATTAATTTGTTGTTTTAAAGAAAAGTGTTGAACCTGTGCAGCTTCTGTAGACCATAGGTAAACTCGCCTAGGTTGGGTTTGCATAAGAATGCTTCTTTCAAATTTTTTGCCATCGTAACATTTATGTAGTATCTTTTTTTTTCAAAGGAATGGGTCTAATTATTTCAAATGTAATGCAGAATTTCATAAAGTGATTGTTTCTGTGTCATGGACCAGAAAGTCCATACCACACTTACATACAAACAGGATGTACATCCAGGATACTTTAAATCGGTGACTACCACCTAGTTGGTGACTACCACCTGGTCTGTTATTACCACCTAGTTGGTGACTACCACCTGGTCTGTTATTACCACCTAGTTGGTGACTACCACCTGGTCTGTTATTACCACCTGGTTGGTGACTACCACCTGGTCTGTTATTACCACCTAGTTGGTGACTACCACCTGGTCTGTTATTACCACCTGGTTGGTGACTACCACCTGGTCTGTTATTACCACCTAGTTGGTGACTACCACCTGGTCTGTTATTACCACCTAGTTAGTGACTACCACCTGGTCAGTTATTACCACCTGGTTGGTGACTACCACCTGGTCAGTTATTACCACCTAGTTAGTGACTACCACCCAGTCAGTTATTACCACCTAGTTAGTGACTACCACCTGGTCAGTTATTACCACCTGGTTGGTGACTACCACCC
Source organism: Glandiceps talaboti (assembly GCF_964340395.1). NCBI lineage: Eukaryota > Metazoa > Hemichordata > Enteropneusta > Spengelidae > Glandiceps > Glandiceps talaboti. The sequence goes on along the minus strand of NC_135558.1, from coordinate 7,418,994 downwards.
AGTCAGTTATTACCACCTGGTTGGTGACTACCACCTGGTCAGTTATTACCACCTGGTTAGTGACTACCACCTGGTCAGTTATTACCACCTGGTTGGTGACTACCACCCAGTCAGTTATTACCACCTGGTTAGTGACTACCACCTGGTCAGTTATTACCACCTGGTTGGTGACTACCACCTGGTCAGTTATTACCACCTGGTTGGTGACTACCACCCAGTCAGTTATTACCACCTAGTTAGTGACTACCACCTGGTCAGTTATTACCACCTGGTTGGTGACTACCACCCAGTCAGTTATTACCACCTGGTTGGTGACTACCACCTGGTCAGTTATTACCACCTGGTTGGTGACTACCACCAGGTACTACCTGGTTGGTGACTACCACCTGGTCAGTTATTACCACCTGGTTGGTGACTACCACCAGGTACTACCTGGTTGGTGACTACCACCTGGTCAGTTATTACCACCTGGTTGGTGACTACCACCAGGTACTACCTGGTTGGTGACTACCACCTGGTCAGTTATTACCACCTGGTTGGTGACTACCACCTAGTCAGTATGTACAATGGACGAATTATGTAGACTGCGCAGAATATAAATTACTTAGTATGCCACAAACTACTTCATAAATTCTTAGCATTTTTTTTGTTATTCATATTTAAATGATAATGACTTTTCCAAACCAGATATGTCAGAATTTGGATGACAAATAAATGAACAGCTACTTGAAATTATAGAACTGTTTTTTATTTCATGTATTGTTTTTATGATTTTTTTTCAGAGAGAAAGAGAGTCACACACTGGAAAGAATTGGTACAATATGAAGGCTGCAGAAATGACAGATGAATTGAAAAATGATCTCAAAGTCATGCAGATGAGGGGTACTCTAGACCCTAAAAGGTTTTATAAAAAGAATGATGTTGTGGGACTACCTAAGTTTGTGCAGGTGAACTATTTTTTTCTTTATTGAAAATAGTGTATCACCATAAGATATTCTGCTACAGATATCACTACTACCAAGTTTACGCAATGTGGAAAGTGGAGACCCTCAAGCCATGCAAATCTTTTTACTGCCAAATACTCTTATTAATTTTATGAAAAACATTGTCTTTGATCAACTGGTATGCCAGATACAATCAAATCAGAAAGACTACAGAGTTTCAATTAGGCAACATGGTGTTTTTTTTACATCTCTGAGATTGTTTTTTGTTATAGATTATACAAACAAAATACAGGCACTGATAGCATGCACACACATGAAATGTTACATTTCATCTCACTGTGAACACAAATAAACAGTTTTGTGTTGGAATCTTCTTGTTTCATCCGACAGTGATGTTGATTTGTGTTCACTGTGAGATGAAATGTATCATTGTATATGCCTGTGTGTTATCAATGTCTGTATTTTCTTTATGTCATTTGTAAAAGCAAACGTTGTGTGAGATGTAAAAAACAGCGTGCTGCCTTATTGAAACTTTATAGTCTCTCTGGTTTGGTAGTAATTACCCTTTCTGTGATCAGAGTTTAATCAGATTTATGTGTGTTCTGACTTCAGACTTCAGTTTTTAATCATATGCAAAATGTCTTGTATATAAATGTCTCTAATTAAGCTATAAATCACTACACACACCAAAAAGTATACATTTTCTGAAAGCTCTAGACATGTTCTTTGTAGCAGTGTGAATAATTAATAGGTATCAACTAGCAGGTGAACATTTTACCTTACAGCCAAAGCTTATAATCAAATAATACAAATACATGTTGCTTATGCATTTTGCTATTTTTTCTTATATTTTTCCACTAGGTTGGAAGGGTGATTGAGCATGCTGCAGATTTCTACCATTCTAGGATACCAAAGAAAGAACGCAAGAAGACAATTGTAGATGAACTATTGGCAGATGCAGAATTCAGGAGGTGAGTACCATTGTGAATGGGATTACAGTCACGAACATGTTTTCCAACAAACTAATATTACTATTCTTATTATCCAATTCACAAAGTAAGACTCATTATTATTCATTTATGCTAATGATACATGACATACTCTGATATTCAAAATTTATGCTAATGAACATGATATACTCTGATATTCAAATTTTATGCTAATGAACATGATATATTCTGATATTCAGATTATATACTATTATATGTGGTTCTGTTACCATGACCGACCCAAAACCCAGAGCGAGTGTTCTACAGACTTGATGGGTAGGCTGTATCACTCAGTCGTGTCTCACTAACAAAACAAGTGCGAATTGGGGACTCCTGTAGTAATGACTCGAAAAGTCGGGGACGATTACTCATACGGAGCCCACAGGTGCTATGTTTGCTGGGCCTGGGTAACTCCGGGATAGCCTGCAGACTAACTGGGAAAGCCTTGACAGTTCCACAGCAATGTGATATTATATAGAGCGTGCAACATAGCCCTGTCACGTAGTCTCAAACCTGAATGGAACTCTGTAGCATTATGTGTGATTGTGTGTATATGTCTGCATATTACAGAAAATCACTGGGAGCAATTCCCAGCACAAAAAAATAAAAAATAAAAAAATTAATTAAAAATACAGATTGAAATCATGATTGCACTGGGGTGCCGCTGATTATAGGGTGTGTACCCAAAAAGCATTGGATTATTGCACCATACTATGTGTGTACAGCTACACAAATATGTTTACCTACACAGGTGATTCAATACTGTGCAGTGTTGCAATATTACGAATAAGTTATTGTGTCTAACAAAAAAGTTTCATAAAACATTCCAGTAGCTGGTAGAGCAGCTTTAAAAAAAATGTTTTTCAATACTTGCAGATACAACAAGAGGAAATATGCTGAAGTTCAAGAAGCAACGAAGCAACGTTCTGGATCTAGAAGACACATGAAAAGAATGAAGAAAAAAAACAGATGATGATTGATGATCTAGTATTTATATATTAATAAAATTGTCAGAAATATAATCATTGTTCGGTGTTTTTTCCGTTTTTAGCATTTTCAATAATGATCTTGTACTAGCCACAGAACAAGCAACTTTTGTCAGAGTTTAGCAAATGTGCCTTGTCCAATTGTGCTATTGACAGTTAAATCTCTGCCTGTGTATCTGTGTGTGTGTATCTGTGTGTGTGTGTGTGTACGTACGTATGTATGTGTGTGTGTGTACATGTGTGTGTCTGTGTTTGTGTATATGTGTGTGTGTGAATATGTGTATGTCTGTGTTTGTCAGTGTGTACATGTGTGTGTGTACATGTGTGTGAATTTGTAAACAAGCAACTTTTGTAAACAATGCACGTAACCAAATATTGGGCTGATTATTATATTATAATATGATTGTGGTAGAGATGTTTCTTTTAGTGTCTAGCTGGAAGATTCTTCAAGAAAAAATTATTTGATCAGTTGTATGCAAATTTAGTCAGAAAATTAGAAAACGGAATCAGGAATCAGGATGAGGCTTGACTTCCCCCAGCCCTCTACTGTAATCACTGCTGGTTCCCTAAGGTATGCCATGTGTTGATCGATGCATCAGGGTGCTTCAGACATGCCGTAATTTGCAGACTACAGGAGCACCATGACAGATAGGAAAATCTGTGACAGAAAATCCATTGATGACAATGGTTTTTATTTTGGAATTTGGATTAGGGCACCTCCAGTAATTACAAAAAAATCAGTCAATGTCTGTTGAATGTAATGTGACAAAAATGGACGTTTCCTTTCTCTAAAACATGGCCCTTCCCCTGTTCAAATATTTATTATTAAATACAATGGGTCAAAGTAAGATGTGACCCCCCCCCCCCCATTCCATTTTCTAAAATATGGTCCTACCCTGGAACCGGTTTGCAAAAAGTGACCCTACCCCTTGTAATTACTGAATGTTCCTTTAAATCAACTTTACTATGTTTTTTCAAGTGGGATAAACCCCAATGTGATACAGCATAACGTTCATATTTGTAACTCTATAATTGCCAAACACTTAAAATATGTTGTCTTTAAATAGAAAAAACACAGTACGTTGTTTCCTTAATTAAAAACCACAATAATTTCCTATTTCTCATCCGTATGGCCACTTTATAAGCTAGATATGTGGATGTATTTACATGATGATATTAGCCATTTATCTGCACATTCGTCATCGATCACAAAAATTCCAAAATGAAGACGAAGTTCCTTCTTTACTGATATTTTTTGAAATGGTATCTAAAATTTCTAGATCCTCCCTCCATTTACTTTATGTGGTACTGGTTTGTACAATATAAGTGGACTTCAATGAGAACGTACGTTAGACGATCGGTCTTTGATCATTGAGCTAAGCATCAGTTAGGGCGCCACCAACGATGACACTCATGTACGCCATATTGTAAATTGTGTTGAGAACAGGCCGGGCCAGAAGAAGCATAACCTACGATTAAGTCACGATTATACGGCGTTCTGTCGTTCTTTTGTAGACCAGGTACACCCAAAGGTTTATAGGTAAGTACTGAATATCACGGACCACAATATAACTCGGTCAAGTACGTCTCTATCGCAGATGGCCCACGCTCCTTTGATTGTGTTGTCCGATTTGGCAGGAGTACGTTGAGTCTACGATTCATAACAAAACAATACACATGCAGGTTCTAGAATATCCGTCAAACATGCACTGATGTAGATCCGCAAACCAATGATAACCATTTCCAAGGTATTCATATTCGCAATATTGTGTCTGCCATCAAAAAATGACATTCAAAGATAGACTATGTTGACATTTCCTGTCGACAACTGTCAATTTGATACTGATGAACACAGCTGCAGACCATGTGCAGACCTAGTAGAATCTATTACATTTCGGAAGGACCCCCTCTTACAATCTTACATACATGTAAATAAAAATCATAACTCTTATTCAAGTGTACATGCTAAAGATGGGGCCATAAAGATGCCCCCCCCCCCCCAGCACACAAGGAAACAGATATTTTCCTCTGCCTATATCACCTAAAATGAATGTGAGTGGAAACATGATTGCAGAGAGCTGATCTCCTAAGACTATAATTACGTAAACCAATGCCCATTCAAAAGCTGATCACTGTTGTATCACATGTTGTGACAGTAGTTTTAGTTTGTGTTTAAACTCAAGCCTTATAATATGTATGTTCTTTTCACAGTGATTACTCTACTCTACATAGACAACACTCCACTGCCAAAATGATAGAGGTAACCTGTAATGATCGTCTTGGGAAGAAAGTCCGTGTCAAGTGCAAGTATCCTTTCAAATCTTCAAATAAATCACAAGAATGAATACATGTATATGTTTATGGTGACAATGAGTTCATAGCTACTAATGAGAATTTCTACTCACTGTCAAATTTTTCTTTATTTCAGTGAATCTTTTAATGTTTGCTAACATCTTGTGGTTAGTTAGTCTAGTTCCTGGTGACCGTGTTCTGTTTTTACACTACGTTATTGTCACACATTATGTCCAGGGGTGAACAAATCCACTGGTTCTGGGTCCAGGACTAGCATTTTTTGGGCGGACCACACAAATTTTACCTTGTCTGGTTTGTCAGACCAGTACCTTACTGTTGATAACTATGTTAAAAAGTCGTATGAATAAACAGATTCATTGGTAAGATTTAATGTTTCACATCAGTAGGACCTGGGACCACTAATTCTTTCAGCAGGACCACTGGATTTTTTAAGGCACTGGTCTTGGGACCACCAGTTCACAAAATGATTTGTTCACCCCTACATCAATGTCGTTACTCTAGGCATTAAATGTGGTTAAACCCCATGCTGGGCGAAGTGCAAACGGCAACAAACAAACTGTTATGGACTCCTGTCTTTGTTATCATGGATGGGAGTCAGGAACATGCATAATGTCTAATAAATGAATAATGATGACTCCTAAGTGCTTATTACTTCCCAATACATTCTTGACTGAACACAATGAATCAGGAACCGAGTTTCAACTTTGTGTGTCTCAGCAGTAGCACATAGTATAAGTGCTGTGACATGATTAAATTACTGTGGTGAACCCAAAGTTTTACATGTTTATGAGAATGCCTTTATTCCCAGCAGTGGTGTTCTGCTTTATGGACTTTTGGATGGCAAGGTGAGCTGTGTGGTTTTAGAAATTTCTGTGTTAATCATTACCTTAACTAAACATTCAGTGAGGATGATACCATTGGTGATTTGAAGAAACTTGTTGCAGCTCAAACTGGTACAAGATTTGAAAAAATTGTCATCAAGAAATGGTACACAATATACAAAGACCACATCACGTTGGGTGATTGTATCCTTTTTTCATGAAGTCTGCCCTCTAGAGATCATCTATAAAAATAAGGGTTCTTTTGTTTTTATTCTTCATTACTCAAATGAATTTCGGCCATGTGGATGAGAATTGGGTATTCATTTCAGAGTTTTTAATTTAAAAAATATATAAAAATTCAGTTACAGTTAACTTTAGGAATGCAAGGGGACGAGGCGATTACTTCATTTTCACACGTAACCAAATTTCGAAAACTTTCACTCCTTCAATGATAACAGGTTCTGTATTTACTACTGAAAGATTTGTAAGTTTATTAAAATTTACTGCTAATATGATATACAGTGCTTGATTTCTGGTTAGAATTTTAATGTGTTTACCATGTTTTTGTATCAATTGTAGTGGTGTGACCGCTACAAGTTTCACCACAGTTTACATTTACATATATATAAAAATGTACCGATGTCACACTTGTGAATATTTGCTTAGGGGAGGAGGTTTGGCCTAAACAAACGAAGTTCGCTTATTGAGCTTGTGTGACAGACAGTGCGACCATTCTTTAATAAGAATTACATAGGATAATTCATTTGTTCCAGTCCAACTTTTTTCTGTAACTCTGCCAAACAAACAGTTTTCACACAGATTTTAATCGTAATGTGAAGTGGGCCTTTTGGCAATACTAGAGTCATATGTCCTCAGTGTAACCAGTTCTAGTAGGCAGCCAACTTTCCTCTCTTTAACAATGCTAGACTACTGTGTTCCCAGTGTCACCTATTTGTAAGCTTAAGTGGTCCTATTAACCACTTGCGTTGACAGATCATGTTACTTTTAGTTCTACTTAGTTTCTATGGTAACAGTTCAACAAACAAGTGTTGTGACATTCAATCAGCAGCAGTGTCATATCAGAATCAGAAACACTGTCAACCATGATACTTTCCTACCGGATAATCCTAGGGATCTTTGATCTAAAAGAAGTTCCTGAAGATTAGGTTTTGTGGATGAATAAGTCTTGTGTACTGACTGAATACACAAGAGACCTGTAATGGGGGGGGGGGGGGGGGGGGGGGTCTTTACTACATCAAGTTATTTGAACTAATAGTTTGTGTATGTGATATTAAGACCATGTGACAAGTCACTGGGCTTTACATTGTAATGTAGTTACCAAGTTACCAATAAGTTAAGCAGAGTTTTTGTCAAGGCTGGGGAAACCCAGTAACTTAAAGGGAGTAAAGAGGTAACAGAGGCCTACTTTCCCATACAATCTATGGTGATTTTGTTTGGGTACCCCAGTAAAATGATACAGGAACCCCTGCAGATTTTGACATGACAAGAATTGATAGTGTGTTGAAGTGTGAGTCCCACTATATGATTTTTTGACATAAGATAATAAACATAAAAAATTACTTTTTGTTATGCAAATTTACACAAGGGGAGAGGGGGTGGCACTGTCTTCTTCAATTTACAGTTGTCTGTAACACAGGCTGTCATGACAAAGAAAGGATATGACAAACATAAGGTGACTTGGGTTTTGATTTTAGTAGAAAAAAGAGGTTTACAAAGAAAGTACAAATAGGTTTCATGACTGAATTGTTTGCTGACATGATAATGCTCTGTAAATTTGTAGAAATCTATAGAGTTGTGTTTATTGACACCATCCTGTTCTCATTCTGTTTATTGTAAAATAGTATGAAATGGAACAAAATAAAATAATAAACAAACAAAAATAAACATATATTACTGGGTATGAGGTTCAAAAGTTGATGATATAAATTTACGATGTTTTGATTTCTCAAAATGATTACTAGTAGTTTCAGTGTTGATTGAAAAGACATCCTTGGGGGTAATAATTAGACTTTTAATGAATAGAAGAACCTTGAGACATGTACAATTTGCTGTGTTGCATCTTAAAGGATGTCCAGTGGGAAATGATCTGATGTGTATTTGTCTTGCAGTGATTCTGTTGAACAAAATTATTGACTAGAGTTCTTGCAGTGAATCTGTTGAACAAAACCATCTTGCAGTGATTCTGTTGAACAAAACTATTGACCAGTTCTTGCAGTGATTCTGTTGAACAAAACCATTGACTGGAGTTCTTGCAGTGATTCTGTTGAACAAAACCATTGACTTGAGTTCTTGCAGTGATTCTGTTGAACAAAACCATTGACTGAAGTTCTTGCAGTGATTCTGTTGAACAAAACCATTGACTTGAGTTCTTACAGTGATTCTGTTGAACAAAACTATTGACCAGTTCTTGCAGTGATTCTGTTGAACAAAACCATTGACTTGAGTTCTTGCAGTGATTCTGTTGAACAAAAGTGTTGACTTGGGTTCTTGCAGTGATTCTGTTGAACAAAACCATTGACTTGAGTTCTTGCAGTGATTCTGTTGAACAAAACCATTGACTTGAGTTCTTACAGTGATTCTGTTGAACAAAAGTGTTGACTTGGGTTCTTTGATAATCTCTTTAGATCTATTGATGTGTACAGATATATTCAGTACTATGTCACACCCATACTCAAACCAGCCATGTGGTTAAAGCCTTAACTCTTCCATTCACAGATGAAATCAAGGACGGAATGAATTTGGAGCTGTACTATCAATAAAAAAGAAAAAGATTTCTATCCCTACACAGACTTTATTTTCAAATCTGATTTCTTTTGACATGTTTTTTGTTGTAATCTGTGATTTTTAATGTGGTCAAATGATTTAAGGTGACTTTTGTCCGTAAGGACTATAGAAGTCCATTTGTTGTTGACTACATCAAAACAAAGTACTCAGAGGTCATTGATCTTTTGTATATCACAAAGTTAAACTTAATACACGGATTTTACAAACCAAAAGTTATAATACTCAAAAAGGAAATGATAAAAACAGAAAATGTGTATTACTTTGGTGATGGTACACTTTCTTTAGAGATTTAGTGTAAAGTCATACCTTTGCAGGAAATTAAAACGAGGATAATTCATTAAGTTTAGTGAAGTGTGTTATTCTCCAGTACATTCTGGTCATTTTTCCTTTTCTTTGTTATTTATAAGAGAACTAAGTTGCTCATCAGACGGCAGTGGAGTCAAAGTGAAAATTAAAAGATAAAGAATATGAAAAATCCAAAATGGGGGTGGGGGGGGTGTAGGGTTGTAGTATTTAGGGTAGTTTAAAACCTGTCAAAACTGCTATGTAAGAGGAGTCAGTAAACTTAAGAATTTCAAGAACTGTTATGTAGACAAGAGACTATTATGAAATAAAGAAGACAATTTTGTCAAATATGTTTTATATTTGCTATCATTCATTCATTTTGCAATCTGCTGTAATGGGTTGGGATGTTTATTTAAATCATCAATGGACCAGTTGGTGGTTCCAGACTGCATTACATTCTGTTGACTGTCATTCATCCCCATTCAGTGTCATATATTTTGTACAAGCAGGTGTTTTAATTCTTAATAATAATAATAGCACCTATAAAATGAATAAAAATGCATATAATAGCCAACTGAAAAAGGAATCTCCCCCCCCCCCCCAAAAAAAAAAAAAAAGAAAAGAAAAAAAGATGCAACTTCGGTTATATTCAGTGAAAGATTGTATGTCAAAATATTAACCCTTTCATTCCTAGAGACGACATTGGAATAAATAGAAACTTGATTGTAAGAACATTTTCTAAAATTTAAGAATATTTCTTCATTGGGAAGTAATATTTCTTGAATTCTGATCTAAAATAAGTTGATCTTTTTCCAAAAATTACAGAGAAACAAGAATTTTTGTTCAAAAATTTTGGCGGGAAAGTTTCTAGCCCTGAAAGGGTTAAGTCTTTACCAGACAACAGTTGTGAATGGAGTAGACTATTGTAATACTACGTGTCTACCTAGCCAAATAGAAGATTTATGACTATGAAAAGTTATTAATTAGTGAGAGATCTTTGTTAAAATTGAAAGTTACTCTAGGGACTCATTATTTTATGGACATAGAAAGCAAATCATCTTGTAATAATTAATATTCAATTCATTATTTATGGTGATTGTTTTCCACTAATTTGTGGTTTGGCTAATAATGACGTACATAATTAAGTTTTGCATCCTTGAACTATCGGAGACAGTACATGTAATGTCATGAATACTAGATTACTTCAATTTTGGACATTTGACCTTTGACATGGCTAGCTGTCATTTTCGTAATCCTCTTTCTATGGGGTGGGGGTGGGGGTACTTTTATGCACTCAAAAAAATACAAGTTGAGAAAACAGGATTAAATTTGTATATTGACAAAAACCCTGCAAATTCTTCAAGGCCAGGGTTTCACTCTCAAGTTCTTGCATTAGTGGGTTATCTTACATAACCCACTAAATGCAATAACTCCACCAATATCTGTATATTGGTGGAGTTGGAGTTTGCTCTGGACAAACTTTTTTGATAGCTCTGTCAGACAACTGTTTCTCACACCAAAATCTCAATCATAGCCCAAATGTCTTCATTTGTTTTTTTTTTCATGAACGCAGGATTTTAGATGACAGCGGGAAATCGTGGGGGAAAAAGTTGGTTTCTGAAGCCTTCATTACAATGTCCTGCTCATTTTAAACCTATTCATGCTAGAGCGTTGACCATTTTCTGTAAGATTTTGCTTGTTATTGTGAGGTGGGAGTGTTGGGTAAAACTATTGTTTTCACCCTTTCTTGAATGAGGATCCTGGGTGTGGTTATCGGGTTATTGTTTTCTAGTCACGACATCGTTTTTAGTTTCATTTCTGGTTTTCACTGAACAGGGTGCACATTTTGTATTTTAATAGCTTGGAGACTGGAGTGAACACTTTTTGTACTGAAAAAGATGGTTCACCTCGGGGAAAAAATAAAGTCTATCTCGAGGTGAAAATTTAAAACAAACACACCTCCAAAAATGTACTTCACCGATTTTCTTCAAAATATTATTTATATGTTACTCCGGTCATATTACTTAGTTTTGTTCAAGACGCGTCGGGTAACGAGTTAATTTTTTTAAAGAATATTTGTGCTACTCTACTGAGTGGAACCAATATTATGTTTGTTTGCACAGGAGGCACGTTGTACATACATATACCCAACATATTAGTATTTTTGTTTACTCTTTATTTGCGTTTTTTTCGGGATGGCAAAAACAACTATCGACGATGGGTGTGTTTTTTTATTCAATACCCGCAGCCACCACATACAGAACAAAGTTGTTTACTTGGACCACATTTTTGTCTTTCTTTGTACAAATATACATACTGTACATATCACATATCGTAATGATAATTAATTGCTGTGCCGGGGTATTAATGAGTGACGTAATTGATAAGAAAATGACGAAACAGTGAGTAACCAAGGCCAAGTTAGCTAGGGAGTACATGACGTCATAAACGTTAGGAACTCGGTTGTCACAGACGCTTGGCCGACATAACCCCATTTCTTTACAAATGTGTGTCCGGAAGACAACGCTACAACGGGATCCTGAGAGAAAGTTGTGGTTTCGCGTTTTGGATTCCTAACGTGGTTACGGAGCATGGGTAGTGCATGCTCCAGGTGCGGTGGAGGTAAGCTGTGATTTAATATAATTTATAATAGCGGGAACTTTTCCCTCGCAACGTATCACATGTGAATGCCCTGGAGTAAGATGGCAACGATCGCTATGTCGTATTCCTTAGTTCATACAGCGCGGAGCTAGCGTTATGTGTGAACCCGAGATTCAGTCGGTAAATATACCGTTCAGTTCGTGGACCCATGGTGGACCCCACGGACAGAATAAGCTAGCACGTACACTCATTCACAAGTATGAAATTATTTACGTGAAGATACCGTTTAAAATAAAATCAGCGGGGAGTGTGTGGACGTACCCACGGCGCGGTCGACAGCAGTCTAACATATATGTACTTGACTGATTCATAGACCTTCCACTGATTTGACAAAAGTGTGAATCGTGTGTAGTTTTTATTCATAGACCCTATGGTTTAATACAACTTATACAAACGTATGAACTTGATAATGACCAAGGACACGTCGGCACGTTACAACTTACATGTAATCAGTGGGCATATGTATGATTCTAATCTGAGTTCTTATGTAGTAATGTAAGTGTATAGCCCTGTGAAAAAAGATGACGAGGAAAAAAATGTTCCCATCTGTTTCACCACAGGGCTTCCATTACATGTAAAACTCGAGACTTTTATTTATTCAAGAGTATACAATGATTTACATGAATGATTATAGCAAGTAACACATGGTCTATTGTAAAAGAATTAATTTTAATATTATATGGGAAATCGTGAATTTCAATGAAAAAATTGAAAAGAAAAAATTCTCGACCAGTTTAAAATTTGATCAAACGCACTGACGCAAACTTCCGAATGAGCGTATTACCGTTGCTTGAGACACACGACGGAAATACGTGCTTCAATGTATACAGACATGTATTGTTTTGCCGACATGCCGTCATACCACAAATCGATCTATTTATAGTGTAAGATTCTAAAACAATAGAATGACGTCTTTGTCTAATATATTCCGCTATGTCCGGGTTCTCAACAATACCACGTTCATCACCAATTTTGCGTCAGCATTTGTTTGTCACACCGAAAAAAGAAAGCCGTCAGCTAAACTATTACAACTGTAAAACTCGTTACTTGTAATATGTACATTAATCGATACATTTGTACGACCTTTAGCTATCCTGATTAATTTCGACACCACGGGCTCCTTTACGGATATCCGGGTTTCTACTAAACTTGCCCGAGGCACACAAATTCTTGGTAATTGTGTGAAGGACACATCAATGTGTTGTTGATAAACTTGAAATGTATGCTGATGTTCATGTCTATACCATTCTTCTTCCCATTGTTACATTGTATGTTTTTTGACATGTAGAAAAGTTGTGATTGAAATGTAATTCACAACTTACCAAATGTTGAAAGTCTGCTTTACAAGGATGACAACAAGGTGTAAAAACTCAAACATGTAAAAAGTTGCACGATAAGGCCAGACTATTATTTTACCATTGTCAGATAATATTAGATTTATGTTGGTACATTTGACATATCTATTCTTTGGTAATGATGATATAGTTGCTAAGAATTTAGGGGTGTGTTTATTTGCCAGTGTATACTAAAGTGTAGTGTTGTTATGAACAGTTAATAATTAATATTGACTAGCTTTTAAGTAGTTTTGACCTAATAATCACGCACTTAACTGTGGGATAATAAATGTTCATTTTGAATCACAGACATCAAACCAGTGAACCATTGATAAATAGTAGTAATTCTGCTATTACAATGTAAAGGGGAAAGAGTAAACTTTTTCTAGTAGATGCTCAATTTATTTATTTTATCAGATAACAAAGTAAACATGGGCTTAAATTTACGCTAGCTGTAACCAGAATATTATTTTTTTTTTCGATCTGGCAACCATTGAAAATTCTTTCAATACCAATAATTAGACACTGTAAATGTTAATTAGAGGTGATCTCGGTGGTGGTGGTGGTGGGGCACTGATTTTAGGGTGCAGACCAAAAAATCAATTTGACTGGCTTTATACTGCTATATTATGTGTACTGCTACAAAAACATGTTAACTCACTGGTAATTCAATACTGTTTAGGATGTTACAATATTACAACTAAGTCTTAGTCAATATTACAAAATAGATTTAATAAATGTTCCAGTTACAGCCAGTGCAGCTTTAAAACCACTCTGTGTGATGATTTAATCAATCTATTTTGACAATTTTAAAAATCTTAGTTCCTGGTTCATGTTATAAATAAAACTTGAAATCAGGGCAAAGTATGCATTCTTAATTTACATCTTTCACCTGCAGTAGCCTGATAAATAATAAATTACTGAAAATAGCACTTCTCGTCTCAAGGACGTTTTTTCTCCCCCAATCAAAACCTTTTAATAAGTTTAAAACGATATGTAATGTTTTCAATATCGTATTTATATTCTTCTGGTCCATGTAATAATGATTTTTTATGACATGTCATCTATCCTATTATTAAATTTAAAATCACTTGTCCTATAGAAATACAGTTATGTATTATAAACAAATGTAGAAAAAGTATGTAAAATGCACCAGAGTTTACATACACTGTAGAAGATACAAGAAACCTGAAGTGTCTCCTGTGATTTTTATTCAACATATAAAATTGTGTCACCCTACCCACACTAACAGGTTTATAAACCCTACATGAAATATAAATCAAGTCTTTAATGACCTTGATATACTTACATGTAAATTAATACACCAATATATAAGTACAATGATTGCTAGGGTCAGGTACATGGCCATTAGTTATATTGTGTGAATTATATTTACTTTCAGTGATATGGAAGTGGGGTGGGGCAAATAGTGAATACCAACCTTTTATGTGACATATATACACACATTCTCATATCTACAGAATGTATACATTTGTACAGAGCTAGAGCCAGCCCTAGAGCTTTGGTGAGTCAGCAAAACCCAGTGCATTATAAATGTGTATTTATATTTTGCCAATAGCTGTTTACAGCAATGTTATCCACAAAGACTCAGACTAGCTGCTTTATATTACATTTTTGGAGGCAAATCTTGATTATGACAAATTTCAATAACTAGATATCCCAGTCAAGAATCTACTTAGTAGTAGAGTTGAAACCAGGCATACCATGCAGTAGCTCCCTGCAACCATAGATTAGCTATGCTGGGACTTTATTGAATCACACACTAAATTGGCACCAGACCCTTGGGGGATTTTTTTTGAGTCTCACTTTCTTCAAATGTTTTGAGTGTTTAGTTTTGTAAAAGAAAATGGTTAATGTCCTCAACTTTATTTTTTTTATTATTCCTAGTTACTAGTAGTCTTCAAGTTCAAGGGCTTATTGTTCACTCGACTCCTTCGCTGTCACTCACTCAGGTTATTCATACACAAGTTGTGTTTTTAGACAAAATTATTTAAATTAAATAAAATATGGAAAAAAGCTCGGAAACTAAATTACAACTAGACCACCTAATATCAATCACCCTACTGAATACTAATTACCACTGTCCAAGACTCACTTTATTTAAAGCTAGTGAGATTATTACTGTCAAAACACCACAGTGCAGCAGTGTCAAGTTTGACAACATGCCTGTCTATCACATTTTATACAACAATGCCACTCAGTGCAGTAACCTTTACACTGGCCTAGTCACATACAATACTATGTTTACAAACTGATACAAGGTTGCAGACATTGGCCTTTATCCATTGTCAATTCAAGGAAGAGAATTATTTTAGGAAGGATAAAGATTTTGTCCTAAATTATTGAAGTGCAATTAATTATTATATTGTTATATGTAATTACTTTTCATTGTATTGACTTCAAGTTCAGTGGTTCTGAAAACTGTTTTGAACATTTGAAGATTTGAACATTGGCACACAAAAACTTTCAAATGAGGTAGATCCTCTGTTGTTCATAATATGGTTGAGTTCCTGATGACCGTGTTCTGATTTACACTATGTAATGTGTGAAGATAACGTAGTATAAATAATAATTGGAACATGGTTTCAGGAATTAGACTATTTGATGAGTATAAACTGTGAGGTAAAACAGAAACTTTTAAAGTTATTTAGCAAGATACAATTGTATCTTACTGAGAGTTTAAAAGCTAAAACTAGAAGTTAGAGTACACTAAGTCATAAGTTTAGATAATTTGGTAATATGTAAATGTTAGAAGTAATATGTTGTACAAACAGTCCCTGAAACATAAGTAAAAACAGACATTTTGTGCTACAGCTCATCTTCAATAAGGCTGAAATGACATGCTTCAATGAGAAAAGTATCCATACAGGGATTTGGCAACACATGGTACAAACAGCTCTCGTTACTGCTCTTCACCGAGAGAAAAATCTCCAGTATTGTCATGTCGTTGAACTACTATTGTTCCCCTTGATATCAGTGTTCTTTATAGAATAGTCAAAACTTGAAAAGTGGGGCACTAATCTCATAGAAACCTTTCTGTGTTCTTATTATTGAAAAGAGATTTCTTAACTTCATGGAATTGTTATTTGGTGGGCAGTTTTTTCAGGTGCAAGTCCCTATGGGAGGAGTGGAGAAATGGGTAACTTCTTCCTTTCAACAAATTAAGTAAAGTTAAACACAGTTTTCAGTTGAATGTACCATACATTTGGTAAATGAATAACAAGAGGACAAGCATGTTTCTTGTCATGGTGGTAAAAATGTTCAAAAAAACTTTAAAAACTGAAAGCACATGAGAAAAAAATATGTTTGCTTTGAAGTTTGAGTTGATACTCCACTTCTACCACTAAGGGGCCTTTGTCAGTACGAGTTGCTAGATTCGTAATGACAAAACCCTTAGTTCATGAGTATTTTCCACTGAATTGGAGAATAAAATAATTATACCAGCGCCAGTAATATAAAAGAACATTTTGACTCATATTTCAAACACAGCAGAACCAGTGACGTAGACACGTTGTCGTGACGTAGAATTTTTTTTGTTCAACTTGGCTCGTGCACAGTATAAATTCAAGTTATATGTGCTCAATTGCAATTTAATTCACTGTTATGCTTAAAGTTATAGCATAGACCTCTATGGTTATAGCTATGTATACAGACTTGTAAGTTGTAATTATGTACTATAAGTCTATAGGGCTTGTTTATACTGGTATAAACTCAAAATCATGTTCCTACAAAATGAAATTTATTAAGCAGTGAACAATACATGGGTGGTACTAATAGCTGCAGAGTTTGAATATCACATTGGATATTTACAGTTGTCATGACGAGTACAGTGACATGGAACATCTTCAAGTCCTTGCATTGTCTACTGTTAGTCACAAAGACGAGAACAGATAGTAAACAACGTATGTAACCAAAGAGTTTTCGTGGTGATTCATAATTCACTGACCCAAATCGCACCAAGTTATACGTGTAAGCCAATTCACTGAATAAAGAAGAAAGATTTGTACAGGTTTATACTTTTCTAAAGTGGTTTTATTGGCTAAGATGTGTCTCGGCCCATATTGTGTCATTATTCTTTTACATCATCCCTTTATATCTATCCTCATATTGTATTGAGCTTACATTTATTGGTGGCGTAATGGTTATGTATTAAAACAGGATAGGGTTGGGGTTTTTTCTGGAGACTGTAAAATGCACACCATTGTGATATTTCTATAGGAGTACAACTGTACATTTCTTTTTCTCCAAATTTACTACCGAGAATACTGTATAAAACCTGGAAATTTTCACTGAAGACTTATTTTCGTTATTAATTTTACTAGAAAACAAAAATGCAAAAATAAATAGTGACTAAAATGCCTTCTTGTACATGAAAACAATGTAGTTTGGTTGATTAGTAAAATTTAGTCTTTGAGAACTAGCTAAAAGAGTGAAGACTGAAAAATTGCAAAATTTTCTAGTAGCGAAAATATCTAGGTTTACAGTATTCCTTTACATACAGCTCCACACCTTGTGAGCTTGTTGTTCTACACCTTGTATAGTACATGTCCACAGCCTACAAGTACAATGTATATATTCCGATAATGTGCATGTATGTGTATAGTTTTAAGATTCAAGAAATATGTGGTCAGTTTGGTCATGAGAAACAAAAGAATCCAGTCATGCCTAGTATTTTGCTAGCAGCCATTTATTCAAATCTAAAATTAGATTATGATTTCCTGTAGTGACAATTTAAATATGGTAATTATGTTTACATCATGTAGATAAACCCTCTGAGTTGATTCTAATCATGTGGTGATGCTATTGATAATCATCTCATAGCGGGAACAATTTAAAATCCAAAACAGAAGTAGAAACTGATTTCTGACCAAAGTACCATTTAAATGAATGTTTGCTAGTGAAATGCCAGGCATGGTAGAGAAAAAATGAGACCCAAAACTCCCCACACGACTGGATTTTAGCCTAAAGGTATATCATTTGGTTGGAATGTGGATTTAACTGACCATTGTGATATGTAAGCTCACCTGTCAGCCCTCCCTCACATGTATGGCTGAAACAAGCTTATCCAACTATGAAGATAACAAGCTAATGTTAGATTGTTTACAACAAAGAAACTTATCAAAACCAGTAATCAGGCGGTAAAGGTTGAAAGTACATTTCATAACCGATATGCAGTCTAGGAATCCAGTTGAGTCTTGGTTGTACTATGTGGATCAATGATTTTTATCACCTTTGGATTTTATTGCCTCAGGAAACAATGCATTACTTTTCTATTATTCTATAGTATTACACTGTAACAAAGACAGTTTGATCTTGTTCCTGTAAAGTACTAGTATAGTATTACTTTGGAGTTACCTTAAAGGATATTGAGATATGAGCATCTCAAGTACATAAAGAACCCGTCCCTGAACATTTTTTTTTTTCATGCAAAAAGGTAAAATGATATAACAATTTACTTCTATTTCCGTGTACACCTTTCATACCTTTCCCTCATCTGTGGTCACCTTTAAAAAAAAATGTATTCCAGAGCAAAACAATCTGCATAACTTCTTCACCCACTTACTTTAATATCATTGTCTTCATTTACTTCTTTTACACCTCATCAAAACATATAGAAGTATTGTGACCGATGAGACACATCTTATCTTGGGGTCAAAGTAACTTAAAAAATTTAAAGTAAAATAAAATAAAATATCGACCTCCCTACCCTATTTGCTGAAGTCATGTTATCGGAAAGAAACATTTTTTTTATGTTTTGCTTATAACTTTCACCTCATAGCTATCAGTTTGGAATATTTGTACATACTTAAGGTATAACATAGCTAGCTACACAGGCTGCATTCAAGCATATAGCGAGTAACAGTCAATGCTGGCATTAATCCCGACTCAGCTAGAGGTGCCTCTATTGGAAGGGGAATGTTCGATATAAGACAAGATGGCAACCAAGTAACCAATTGCAATCAGATTGGACTATGTGTTTGTGAAATACACATGCATTTGCCATCAATTGGATTCATCCTTTTTTTTCTTTATTTCGCCATTTCGCTATTTCCATTTCACTGATTATTTCCAAGGGAAGGAAAATGGCAAATTGGCAGTTAGGATAGCTAATATAGTGCAGTAGCATTATAGTCCTTCAAGTCTACAGGTAGGCTAGCCTATCTCTGTATTCATCAAAGATTTTTGACTCCTTAAAATGCTATTGAAAAGCTCCCAGGTAACCAACATTTGTCTATGTTCTTACAAGTAAGTTCAGTAGGTCATTGGGTTGTTAAAAAGCAATATTTGCACACAGGTTGTTGTGACAATATTTATTTACCCAAGATCTTTTTGATAACAGTTTTGAAGGAGCTGCTGAGTAATCCTAAACTCACACTCGAGGTGGTGTACATACATTTCTACATACATTACCAAGTGTTAGACAAAGTTCCATTGTTGGAATAAGGTAGTTTATATTCACTGTTTTTTTTATGGGGAAATCCCATAGCATAGGAACGAAATCTGGTAATGTTTGCAAAGATTTCCATATTTGTGTTGATGATTTGGATGCATGGAGACTACAATGAAATAGTTTGGTTTAGTGTATTGTTAATAAGGGTTACTATCAATTTTAAGTATAGTGGTTGTAGTCGAGTTCCTATACAGTATTGTTACGATTTATACCTTCACTCATATGTGGTTATAACCACAGTAGGCATCCAGGCTAGAAATATTGTAGCATAACATCTAATGACTGACCCACATGTTAATGCGTACAATGATACATTAGTCTGTTTTATGACTTTAAGGGTGCTGCATTGTTACATTTGAAGAGGGTGATGAAAATAGCACATACTTCAAAATCACGGCTGCCCTTCCCTAGGAGATACCACATGAATATTTAAATACTGCAGTAACTTGGCCTTGGGAATTATAAACCTTGAAGTAGCCCAGAGACTTGGCTATCTACTGACTTGACAACAATTTCAAGCCACATAGCCAATTCCCTGATCTATGATGTACATGTATTATCCATTTGAAGACACTATACCCAAATGTATAATATCTTTAGATGTATAGTGTATGTAGTACTCTACAAGTTAAGTACAATCACCAAGAAAAGCAAAACCAACTAATGAGAGAAAATAATGCACTCAAGTTGTTTTTCTCTGTTGTCGTATATAATATTTCATGTTGTTTTCCTTTGTTTATTTCTGTTTATTGATAGTGATGACACGTACCATTTCTTTATGCCAGTGGCTTTGATTTATTGAGCTGTTGTCGCAAACAGCTATATGTTTCAAGAATTTACGCTTAAGTAGTAGCCTTCAGTTAAACGTAATGGCATGTTGCCATTCAGCCTAAGGGTTTGTCTATATATACCCAGACATAGTACAGGGGTATCAATACTTTCTCACATGAGTGGTCTTGTTAACCAATTAAATGCATTCCCAAGATGTAATATTCGTAGGGAGACAACATTATCTTTACAGAAGGAATAAGATTTAATCTGTACTCAGTGGTAAAGTTGCATTAGAGGTTCAAGTCTGGCTATTTATTTGACTATTTAAAAAAAAATTGCAGCCCACACCAAACTTTTGAAAGGAAGGGTAAAAGGAGGAGTAAGATTCCATTCTATACTCAGTTGTAGAGTTGCCATCACTGGTATTGGATGTTAAGCCCGGATATTTATTCAAATGTTTGCACTCCCACCTCCAAACCCCAAACAGTAAAAGGAGGAGGAAGATTTAATTCTGTAATCAGTTGTATAGTTGCTGATTCATGTATTTAAATAGAGGTTAATTTTTAGCTTTTTATTCAATTGTTTACACCCCCACCTCCAAACTGTATGATTGAAGAGGAGGAATATTTCACTCTGTAATTAGGTGTAGAGTTGCTGTATTAAGAGGTTAATTTCTAGCTTTTTATTTGCTTGTTTGCAGCCCCACCAAACCCCAATCAAGACACTACATTGAAGGTTGATGTGAATCAACGTCTTGAAGCAGCTAATAGAAGACGAAAGAGTATGCAGAGAAAACATGAAGAGGCTAGGCATAAAGCAAAGGTAAGAAATATGTAAGAAGTCTATGGTTGACCAGGTTGTGTTCTTGCAAATAATAATTTTTTTAAATATTTCAGATTCGTAAACCACTAACATGAATTTGCATTTTCTATTTTTTTTTACTTCTGGATGTTTTAATGTAGATGCAAAATACCAGTGTTTGATTATTTATATATATTTCCTTCACTTGCATGACATCAAGAGTAGATAGTTAACTGGCTTCTAGCAATCAATCAATCAATCAATCAATCAATCAATCGATCAATTAATTAATAATCAATCAATCAATCAATCAATTCCCCAAAAGGGATCAATCCACACTGAATGTCTGTTTTGAAAATATGCTTCTTCAGTTTTTATTCTAGAAAAAGTTTTCAGATTTGACAATATGTTATAATAATTTATGTTTTGGTCATTTTCTTCATGACCAATTTTACTTTGATCAGCAGGTTTAAATCTATCATGACTTCACACTGATAGTTTGAATTACAGAAATTAATTAATATAAAATCTTGATCTGAAAACTATTACAAAAAAACTGTATTAAGATAAAATGTTCTCAATGACAATTGAAAAAATATAATACCATTATTTTCCATTGCCTATTTTTAAAAATGTCTGTCAATTTATTTATATTTTTTTACAGAAAATTTCTGATACTGCCCTTGAAGAAAAAGAGAGATTATCAATGTCAGTTAGATCATCCAGGCACAAACAAAATGGAATATTTCCTATTAACACGCCAATTACAAGTAAGTACTACAAAACCATATTTTACGCTTGATGTGAATGCTCGAGTGTAGCACATAGAGAAAGTGCTTTACTTCAGTGTTACTAGTTGTAATATGAATGATATAAACGAGTGTGGCACATAGAGAAAGTGCTTTACTACAGTGTTACTCATAATATGAATGCTATAAACGAGTGTAGCACATCTGTAGAGAAAGTGCTTTACTTCAGTGTTACTGTTACTCGCTGTAATATGGATGCTATAAATGAGTGTAGCACATAGAGAAAGTGCTTTACTTCAGTGTTACTCGCTATAATATGGATGGTATAAATGAGTGTAGCACATAGAGAAAGTGCTTTACTTCAGTGTTACTCATTGTATATATCTAAATTGTTGATACAGTCAACCATGTCTGTTGTGTTCTCAAATCCTGGTACCTGTCATAGCACTTTACATCTTACTAGCGGGTCAAAATAGAACATGGGGGTCAACGCATTTTCACACGTGCCCATAGTAACGCATGTTTAGTGCATGGAGCGGAACTTATTGTGTCGACTAAGAAATCAAATGATTGGTATTTTTATGACTTGTCTAAGTGGTAAATTCTATTTTGGGTAAAATATGAATTTAATAACGTGTGGCTAACAGCATGTATTTTATTATGTCTTAAAGCATTTTTTCAACAAACAGAATAGAATTATTCTGTTGTGTATTTTCAAAGTTTTTTCAGTCTTTTGTCATTCAGTTTTATTTTTCAAGCTGCTTGAAAAAATGAAATTGAGATTTTAATAACTGAATCAGATAATAAGAATGTTGTATTTCAGAATTAAACATTTTCCTTTACTTTTGAACGTACAATTTATACTAATCTGTACAGTATTTCTCCTTGTTCATCACCGTAGAACATTACTGCATCCTGCATTTTAGTACTTAAAGTGTTTTCAGCGATTGATTGATAAAGTGATTGATTGATTGATTGATCTGTTTAGAAGGAAAATTTGTATCGCAGGGTGATAATGGGGGATTGTATATCCAAACATTTGATAAACTGTAAAGTAGCCACTCTAAACTCTGACCCAAACCAGAGTTTTGAAATGGTAGGACCTCACCTAAATCTACAGGCTGTGTACATTGTTTGTATATACAAGCACAGCGTATATAAATTTAATGTATTTAGGTCTCCACCATTGATTAAATTGAAATCTCTCTTCACACACTGTTTACATTATACAGTGCATATATCATTATTCCTCCATGTATGTGTATCTTGGGTTTCAATATAGCAGCTGAATAGATCGATCTATATTAGAATACTATTAGCTTTTAAAACACAACATTTCATTTTTCACACTATTAAATCACCTTATATTTATCCAATATTGATTTACTCTTTCATGATACGGTACGATGTGTTACGCATGAGTGTTGGCTGATTATGGCTACCCGACACATCTTTTCTTTTACTGTTATAATGTAAACACTTTTGAATATTGAACTATAGTGAAACCTCCGAACTTTAAGTTCTTGTATTTTATGGTTCATAACCACATATTTACATTTAAGTACATATACTTTAAGAAAGAATGCATGTTTCATTTTCGATACTTGATTGTGAAACAAGAAACAGAAATTTTGCTTTCATGAATTATTATTTAAAAAACCGATTGCTATATCGAATTCCTGCCAACATAGCCAATTGTATATACTAAGTACTACCAACTACATTCAGACAATAGTATATTGTTTTCACTTAACACCTTTGTAGTCTAACCAGGATGAAGGTTTCCAGTGCCAGGATGTTGGGAAACATAAATACCAGTCTTTAAGACTAGTTACACCAGATATAACAATATATATTACCCAGTATTTGATTCATGCTGTCATAATGTAAACACTTGCAGAATATTGAACAATAGGTGAACCTAAATTTGCCCCATGTTTTTGTTCGTGATGAATAGTTCATAGTTTGTGTACCATTGTTGATGACTTTGTGAAACACAGAACTGAAATTTCGCTTTTCATCATTATTGAAACAAAAAACAGTTGTCAGTTATACCACATACATTTGTCCAGTGTTTATTCATTCTGTCATAATATATATACACTTGTAGACAAACAATAGGTGAACCTACGTTCCGTCATGTTTTTGTTAGCGATGAATAGTGCATGGTTACTTTCAGGGAGAATTTGTGTGTATAGTAGTAGTATTTGTGTCAGTTGATGGTCTGTTGAGTATACTGAAAAGAATTATTGTAAAACGTGAACTGATGAATTAAACTGTTTAGATTGGTAGTGATAACACGTCCTTTATTCCCACAGCTGAAGAAAAAGTGACAAAACAGTCAGTTACAGTAGAAAGCGCTAATGTTGTGAAACGGAAGGAGTCAGAGAGGGCTAGTGTAGCAATACAGACTGCAGGAAACGGATCAAGTGTAGGCAGGGAAAAACAAGACACAGGTGTAGGTGAAGATAAGGATGACATTGTACATCAAAGTGCAAACAGTCAGGTGTCAAGTGAAGTTACAGAAAAAGTAGGGATTGAGCAAAAAGTATCAAAAGTTGAGGAGTCTGACATAAAACAAGCACAAGTTAAGGAGTCTAGTGTAGAAAAACAAAAACTTGAGGAGTCTAAAATGGAAGAATTAAAGTCAGAGAAATCTGAAGAAGTTGAAGAAGTTGCCATAACTAGTCTTCCACATAGTCCTTCAGGTACACCTCCAAAGACAAGCTCTATGTTAGATGTGCCTCTTACTGCACCAGCAGACCAAACCACTAGTTCAGAGGATCAATCAATTAATGCCAAACCTGTTGTAAGTTTAACTCTTAGTACTATAGAGGGAGAGGAAGTGGATCTACTCACTTCACCAACTGAATTAAGTTCAAAAGTGTCTGATGCAACAGAACCAACAATTGGACCTGATGAAGGAACCAAACCTCAAGAAGAATCAGAAGTAGTTGAGTTGAGAGATGAGAATGATGGAAGTGAAGAAACGCAAGTCGAGAAAACGATGAGTGAGATGGAGAGAGATCGTCTTGAAGAGGAACGTTTGATTGCTGAGATTCTATCTTCTAAGCCATCCAGTCAAGTCAGTATCAGAAACACAGATTCAAACAGCTCAGCAAAGCAAAATGTTGAAGTTAGTCCGAAGCCATCCATAAAGCTCAATAGCACAGGGACAGCTGAGAAGGAGAAATCACAGTTGTCGTTTTCATCAGCAAAATCAACAGAAAAGTTGGATAAATCATCAACTGTTAGTCCAGGTTCAAAGGCTGACAATGAATTGAAGACAGCGACTTCTAGTGAAGGTAAACAAAGCTCTGCCAAAGCTGCTAGTTACCAATCAGAAACTAGTGAAGTGACAGGAAATACAAACAGTCCATTAGGAGTTCCTTCACAGACAAGTCGACCTGGAAGCCCATACCCATCACAAGGAGCTCTCAAGTCTAAATCAGCATACGGTTCCAAAATTACGACATTAGAATACCATTCAGTAAGTCCTGTACCTGAGTTAGAAACCATGGCAACCTCTCCAAGACCCAACAACTCAGATATCACTAAACCACAAACACCAGGGGATCAGGAGTCCACTGAGCCAGGATATCAGGATGACGAAAGTTATGATAGTATTATCTTACCATCTCCTCCTCTTCAAAGTCCTGTCGAATTCACAGACATGCCCAATGAAAGTGCATTACGGCCTAAAGTTGTTCGCTCTGAGAGAGTCCAAGAGTTGATAGACACAGCTGATCGTCCACCAACACCAACTCCAGACGATGACCTAGCTGCAGAGATGTCAGCCATGACTGAGGCAAGACTCACATTATCTATATTGAGTCACAGCAATTCTCAAGAAGATACTCTTGCTGTTACACCTAAAGGATCTGCTGGGAATTCTTCGACAGTTCTTAATGCCAAGGCATCAGCTGGTTCAAGTGCCTCAGCAAGTCTTCAAGAAAGTGCCAGTCCATTTCCAGCAACCAAAACTCCACATACATCTCCAGCTGTTCCACTTAGTTCTCAAGGTTCAAAGTCAAATGCTGAAGCAGAATCACTCAGCCAGAGAATTTCCAAAAAGTTTGACACAATTAAATCAGATCAGAGTGGAACCAGATCAAAAGACATTTCTACAAGTTCACTGGTTATTTCACCACCGAAAACTAGTTCTATCAGTGTAAAAGGTGGTTCTCCACATAAAAACAACAGCTCATTAAGTGCACGCCAAGGTTCAGGAAACAGTCAAGCTAGTATGAAATCAGCAAAAGGAAGTTCAGCTAATGTGAAGTCCAGCTCAACAAGTGCAAAATCTAATAAATCTAACATCCATAGTAATGGATCAAGTTCTAAACAAAATTCCCAATCAATTCTCAGAAATGGTTCAAAGAGTTCGAAGACGAGCACAAAAATCGAAGCAGGATCCAAAGTCAGTGTCAATACCAAGAAAACGTCATCTAATGTTTCATCCAGCAACAAACCTAAACTTTCACCAAGAGTGTCAGCTATCAAATCAAGATCAAAACCTACAACTCCAAAAAGTTCTGCAATATCAGTCAAATCTAGAAGCAGTCAGAAATCTGTGAAAATTTCCACTTCAAAATCTTCTCCAAAAGCAACACCGATACCATCCCAAACTAGCATTTCTAGTGAAAGGAAGAAATCTGTTGAAGATGTACACTCTGCCTGTGGTGATAAAGAAGAATCTGTTAGTATAACAGAGAAAAACACAGACGATGTGGATGCCAGTGCTAGTGTAGAAATTCTAATCAATTCTTGCAGTGCTAACAAGTTATCAGAATATTCAGTAGATGTGAAATCAGGTATAGTTACTGCATGTTGCTTAGTTAGGAAAAATAGGCATTTATGGATTCATTCATCCATACCACAAATATAGCATTTCCACTGTGTGTCACTTTTATTTATACAGTCCGACGACAGCCAAAGTTTATTGTGAGTCAAAATAACAAAAACTATAACATTTCTTGTTGGTCACCACAATAGTAAAAGATAGAAGAATATCATATTTTGGTGGGTCACTAGAAATTGTATGTCATGTTGGCTTAGAGGGCAGACTTGTTTATAGTTATACTATAGCTTGCGTATCAAAGTGACACACGGACAGTTTCAGTTGCCTTGCATAATTGTAAGCTCATTACTTTGTCTCCCTATTAACAAAATTCAGCATGTATATTGCTGAGGTGCTGCGAGGACTTTGATGAATAAATGTCCAAAAATTCACTGTATATCCATCCTTTTATCAAGAGTCCATCATGCAGTAAATGTCATGGTCATGTTTATTTCAAGTTCAATCTTGTAGTTTGGGTTTGAACTTGCAATGACTTTTAACGACTATTATCAATAACCTTTGCACGTTTATCAGGAAATATGAATTTGATGTATATCCTGTAATACTTGTACATGTACATGATCTTTTTATAAGTTCTGTGATATTGGTTCCTCTATTTCAAGACTCTATTTCCCCAAATTTTGTTTTATTTTAGTTTCTATGGTGGACGCAGCTGAGGAAAAGACAGCATCAAGTGAGGATAAAAGTCGACAGACTGCTTGGGAAGATTCCAATGGAAAAGCTCCCTCTGAACCAGCTGGTACCCAGCAAACATCTTAGCAGTCCATCTTGCATGAAAGCCACCAAGACCACATACTTTAAAAGTCATTTCTGTTGACAACAGAGAAACTTAAGGATATATGTTATGAAATATATAAAAGGGATAATATTATATATTTATATAGATATGGCCAAAGGTGGGAAAGGGTTTTGTTTTTTACTTTTGGGGTGTGTGTGTGTGTGTGTGTGAGTGTGAGAGAGAGAGTGAGTGAGTGTATGTGATCGGATGTATTGATAAATTTGTGCGCTGGGATATGAACAAGGAAATGTGTGTGTGTCAGGTTGTTTGTGCAATAAGGGATGTGTGTGTGTGTGTGTGTGTGTGTGTGTGTGTGTGTGTGTGTGTGTGTGTGTGTGCGTGTGCCTGTGTGTGTGTGTGTGTGTGTGTGTGTGTGTGTGTGTGTGTAACCGCACAAGGGAAAAGGACGGGT
This sequence comes from Glandiceps talaboti, assembly GCF_964340395.1. Taxonomy (NCBI): domain Eukaryota; kingdom Metazoa; phylum Hemichordata; class Enteropneusta; family Spengelidae; genus Glandiceps; species Glandiceps talaboti. The sequence continues at coordinate 7,391,012 of NC_135558.1, read as the reverse complement.
AATGAGGCCGGGTAAATAGGGGCAGTTGTTAGAGACTGTAGTGTGTATGTTTTTGAGGTTTGGGGGGAGGGGGGACCCAGGGGGGTGTCTTAGAACAAATAATATAAGAAAAAAAATTAAATTAGATATCAACTGTAATATTGTGAAGTATCACGAACTGGACCCCAATTACTACAAAAACACAAACCTATGGTCTTGGTGGCAGAAATGCAGTGCTTAGAAACAAACAAACAAACAGACTTTGTGATGTTGCCAAAACTCTTCAAAACATTTACGTATCTTGAGAAATGAAATAAAGAACACATTTAAAAGTATACTTTGTACAGAAAGCTGTAAATATATTCAATGTAAATAACATGTTTTTATCCAGTTCATATGTGTACTATCTCAGGGATTAAGAAGTGTCATCTTTTTAGGGATAAAAACTCTTATATGAAAAAGTGTACATGCTGTAAAACTTCTATAACATATAAACCCCAAAACATATTTTTCCGATGTTTCATACTACATAATTATATATTCCATTTCTTTACTTACTTTGTACAGGTGTATAAAAGATTTCTAAATGCTGTCAAATTTTCATTATAGAGAGCTGAAAAGTTGAAACATTTGCAATTTTTTTGGGGTGATATTTTATGCTTACAAACTCCTGTTATTTATCTTTGTGTGATATGTTTGTACATGTATACTATATTAATGTCTAAATGCTGTAAAAAATTGATTTTATTTATACATAGTTGCAACTGTTCGCAAGTTTTTGGTGATGTGATATACATATAAACTCCCCTTGTTCTACTCGTCCACAATTTGTGGCATCAGTGCAGTAAGGTCGTATCTGCTAAAAAACAAACAAACAAACAAAACAAACAATTCAAGATGGCAGTATCAAACTGGGTGGCCTCTACTATCTTGTGTGACATTAATTTCTGTAATTTTGCTTTTCAAATGAGCGAACTGGGGTATTTTTGAAACCAGAAACCTGCAGATACGACCTTACTGCACTGACGCCATGAATTGTACATAGATGTTATTTCATCGTCAGAATAGTAGTAGTAAAAAATGTAGTCTCAGAAAAAATAAATTCTGTTGACAATATATTAGACCCCAGTCACTTCTGTTCTCATCTATCAGCAAAATGAAAGTAATTGTAAAAATTTATAAAAGATTTATTAATATATTTTTGTAATCGCTATGGTTACAGCTTAAAAGAGATTTCCTGAAATGGGAAATTGATTCCTGAAAGTTGTTAATTTAACGATTAATCAGTGAATGTTTTGAAATGTACATTTAAATACTGCTGTAAAGTTGATTTATGAGCTGGGATATACATCAATATTTGCATTCTGTTCATTTCAGGAAATTAATGTGAAATGACAATGTATGTACTTACTGTATAAGCAGACAGCAACTGAGTGTTTCTTGTGGAGAACTGTTAAACCTAGAAATTGCCCAAAAGACAAATTTTCGCTTATTTTGCTCAGATTGACAAACATGAAAATATGTAGTGACTAAAATATCTCCTGTACATTAATACAGAGTACTGTGTGCCAACAATGTAAAAAAAAAAATCTTTGAGAACTAGTTGAACATTGCAAAAAAAATTAGTTCTACCTCAGCATTCCATAGTTACTTTGGAATAAAGTGGGATAGTGCTGATCTACCCACAAGTCAATGTGTTATTGTAACCACAAGTTATTCTAACGTATAATTCTTACAGCTCTGCCAAAACTTGTCATTCATGTGATATTTACACAAAGGTATATATATTGTAGTCTGCTAGTGTACTGTGTACAGAATATAACACCATTTTCAAATTAATTTTGTTGATTTTTCAACCCCTTTAGAATTCAATCAACACTAATTTGCTTTGATAAAAAGTTGATAAAAGTATTATGTACATAATTGTATATTTGCACTTTGACTAACATGACCAAGTAGGCTACTGATACAGACTGTTGAACGTTCATATAATTTCTTCAAATTTCATTTTGTCATAAACTGCTTACGAATTATTATTTCTCTGAACCCAGTCACAACTATTTCATAGAGTTGCTGAAACCCCCCCCCCCCCCCCACAAAACAAAATAAACAAAAAAATTCATCACAAACTTTTGGTGGGAAATTAATTCGAAAGGGTGTAGTTTTTTAGTCTGAATGTTACCTACCATTTTGCTGTCACTTCTCAGCCTGTATGAATTAATTTATTCACATTCACATAGATGTTATTTCATCGTCAGAATAGTAGTAGTAAAAAATGTAGTCTCAGAAAAAATAAATTCTGTTGACAATATATTAGACCCCAGTCACTTCTGTTCTCATCTATCAGCAAAATGAAAGTAATTGTAAAAATTTATAAAAGATTTATTAATATATTTTTGTAATCGCTATGGTTACAGCTTAAAAGAGATTTCCTGAAATGGGAAATTGATTCCTGAAAGTTGTTAATTTAACGATTAATCAGTGAATGTTTTGAAATGTACATTTAAATACTGCTGTAAAGTTGATTTATGAGCTGGGATATACATCAATATTTGCATTCTGTTCATTTCAGGAAATTAATGTGAAATGACAATGTATGTACTTACTGTATAAGCAGACAGCAACTGAGTGTTTCTTGTGGAGAACTGTTAAACCTTCTCAGCCTGTATGAATTAATTTATTCACATTTTTCTATTATTATGCTAATTTCCCTTGTAATGAGCTCAATTTATAGATATTATACACATTTTACAAATTTTATTAGAATTATTTGGCTATTATCTCCCGTACGAAAATTTCAGTAAAGGTTTATGTGAATCTTTTCAAACATTAATAACAGTGAAATCCAAGCATAACAACAAGAAACCCTTCTATATAAAATTGACATTTGAAAAATCAAATATTTTGCGAAGACTACAACTCTTTCCTACAAATTATTTAATCTGAAAATGACTTATTTGAGGAAGGACTGTTAAAGTAAATACAAGAAGGTCAACACAGAAATGAATTTTTAATAGATTTGCGTCACTCAATACCTAAATTGTTAAGTCAATCTGAGAGAATTGCAAACCAAATAAAGGGATATTAAGAATGAATTTAGGACACTCACTTTAATACAATTTATTGATTTTGTGTAATAAAGTGCCTTGTAAACTATTTTTTGAATCAAGCTGGCTGGTCCAGTACATGGTGCTGTTTATATTAAGTGATTTTATATGTGCAATTTTTAGTAGACATAGACTCTTCACTATCACCAACTGCTGGACAGGTTTTCTTACACTTTTTGTACAGGTTTTGTAATGTCAAAATTTTATTGAGAATTTGTGAAAAATTGGGGTTTATATTGAATTTTTTTCCCTAAATGTAATATTCAGGAAATTGTACTATAATGATAATTCAATTTTAGAGATCAATATGTACATATTTGTCATCAAGCTAGGGAGTTACGGCTTGGTTAGATGAAGGTTAGCCATTGGATTAGACCCCCTGACATACTCCTCATTTATATCACTAGCAAAGGTTTGGCCGCTTTTCTAGATATTTTACATTTGGTTCAAAAAAATGTTCTGCATATGTGTAGTAGACCCCCTAACATAGACATGATGACATGATTTGTATCACTGACAACAGGTTAGGCAGTCCACTATTCTGCATATGTGTAATAGACCCCCTAATATAGGCATGATTTGTATCACTGACAACAGGTGGGCCGGCCACTATTCTGAATATTAGCCACTAGTAGACTAGTAGATTTGTATGTTACATTTTATTACTGAATTATTTTGACATATGTACAGTTGATCCCCTATTAAGACAGGTATATCTGACAACAGGTGATACACTATTGTACATATTGCCTGCTGATGTGTGTTTTATTTTGTACACATTTTTGTCTGCAAATGTGTAATAGACCTCCTAACTTAGGCATAATTTGTATCACTGACAACAGGCGACCCACTATTCTGCATACCCCTTGCTGATAGTTGTAAATGGCATTTTACTTGTGAGTAGTGTGGATGGTACAGTATTTCAATGCACCAAAATGGTGTGTTTCTAGCTTCTGAGTACCTTAATTCCGTCCCTTTTTTCTTGTCCATTTTTCTGACATATTTACTTGTAATTTTTTAAAACATCTCTCATTTTTGAGCAGTGGAGTAAATAAGGTAAAAACAGTGGATATAGACATTCAATGGGCAGTTTATAATATTATGCAATTTCATTTTGAAAAGTGAAATTGTTGGTTCAAAATGTGTTTACAATTGATGACGCGATGCCATGTTATGTACAATATTGGTCAATGTTGTTACTGTGTTTGTATATTATCTGTAAATCTAGTTGTTTATACAATATTGAAATAAAAATATTTAATATGAGGTAACCTTGTATGTATGTATGTCTATGTCTGTATGTATGTATGTATGTATGTATGTATGTATGTGTGTGTGTGTGTGTGTGTGTGTGTATGGATGGATGGATGGATGGATGTATGTATGTATGTATATGTATGTATGTGTGTATGTATGTATGTATGTATGTATGTATGTATGTGTGTGTATGTACGTGTCTATGTGTACTGTATATATGTGTGTACTGTATATATGCGTACATACGTACATGTCTCTGTGTATATGTATGTGTGTATGTATGTATGTATGTATGTATGTATGTATGTGTGTGTGTGTGTATGTATGTATGTATGTATGTATGTATGTGTGTGTGTGTATGGATGTATGTGTGTATGTATGTATGTATGTGTGTGTGTGTGTATGGATGTATGTATGTATGTATGTATGTATGTGTGTGTGTATGGATGTATGGATGTATGTATGTATATGTATGTGTGTGTATGTATGTATGTATGTATGTATGTACTAGTATGTATGTATGTGTGTGTATGTACGTGTCTGTATGTGTACTGTATATATGTGTGTACTGTATATATGCGTACATACGTACATGTCTGTGTATATGTATGTGTGTATGTATGTATTTATGTATGTATGTATGTATGTGTGTGTGTATGTATGTATGTATGTATGTATGTATGTATGTATGTATGTATGTATGTATGTGTTTATGTGTTTGACTTCATATTGTTTTGAAAGGATGATGTTAGTAACTGGTCAGTGTTTTCAACAATCTTGGATACAGGAGTAATATTTCTACTCTAACAGAAGGGGAATGGGGTTCTGTGCTGTTGGTGGTAGAGAAACCCAGTGGTTTATTAAGGTTGACCATGACCTTGTAATTAATCACATATTCCCTTTGTAGAATTTTGGTCACTTCCCACCAAATCACAAACCTAACCCTAATCACAAAGTACTAATAAAACTAAATCAGTAAGTTTTGCTCAACCTTTTTTAATCGACCACTTTTATGTGTAGCCTGTTTCATGTAGATTACACTTTATATGTCGCAATATTCAGTCATTTGTGGGCTGACTTGAAAAGAAAATGTATAACTGATTTCATGTGCATAAATTTCACTTGTTTGATGTCAGAAGTATCGAATAGTTATATTTACTGGTGAACCTCAGTTCAGTTGTTATAAAACTGAAATTATCATCGGTATACATGTATGCTCAATGAAGGAAAAACAAGAGCAAATACAATACAGTCATTGGTGGCGCTCCTTATGATCTCCTCTGCATACTCGACTCATTATGCGACACCATCTTAGGGGTAATGCTGTGGCAACAAGTTTTGGATTTAAATTGAGAAAGTACTGCAGGTAGGCAATAAAGTATGGTTTCACACAAGACTGTATAGACATTGCAAGATATCTCTTGTCATGCAATGATTCACTGTGTTCCAAGAAAGCTGGCCACATTTTAGCATACTAGAATCGGCATCACTGAAAACCAGTGACAGCTGCACATTTTTTTTTTTTTTTTACATCAAACCCATAAGTAACACCATACATCACCCATCAAACCCACTTTACCAACAAGAAAGTCACACACTATTTTCTTACCCATCGAAGCCACAAAACATCACACATCTACCCATCCATCCTATTCTGTCCCTGAATATTTCACCGTTCAACCCACACATTTCTGTTCATCCATTGAACCATAATCAAACCCATAAAATAACACAAGAATACCACAATTTGTCTGATCAATTGACAATGCCAATTTATTACCTTTGTACACTAACAAGGAAGCAAGCATAAATCAGCACCAAATTACAGCATAGAAAATTTATTAACTGCAAATGTCGAATAAAAAATTTTGTGCATTTTTTTTATATCTCCAATGTTTTCCTTGTGTTCATTTTACATAAAGAGTTATTGCTGCAAATATACATTTTATACATCATTTGTCAATGTACAATTAATTTAACATGGATTCAAAGCCCAGCCATAAAAATAGTCTTTTTCTTTATTTTGACAGTTAATTTCAATACAATAGTAGTACTTTTATTTTATTTCATCAAAATTGGGGGCAAGAAATAAAAAAACCTGAAAAAATAAGCGCCAGGATTATGATTTGTTGATTACTTTCTAGGATGACTAGTCTACGAGAAAATGTCTGAAAAAGTGAATCAAAAAGTGCAAAATATTGAAATACAGTTATTGTGTGAAATTAATATAGTGTGCACCTCAAATGTATGGATTAAGGGTGTCCTTTGCTCTTTGCACAAGAAAAGCTTATGTCTCTCAAAATCAAGAAAAAAATGTAGAGGTCGGTCGAAACTAACATTTTGGAATGGAGAACAAAATTATCTCTATGTTAGTTACACATCTGATTCAAAATGGCCACCAACAGATTCAAAATGGTTGCCTCATAATTCAAAATGGCTGCCCTGTGATCATAATGGCTGCCAAACTGTCAACTCCATTGGAAATGAGAGATGTTCGTTTTTATCAGATCTTGGCACAAGCTTTCATGTTTAAAAGATTCTGATATTTTGATCTTTTTACTAAAATAAGTCCCTGAGGTGCAGTCGTCTCAAAAATGCAAAACGTGAAATATAAAGTATGTGAGTTAGTTTAATTTGTGGTCAATAATGTGAGTGCTGTGACTCTCTTCATCTTCTTAAATAGCAAAATGACTAATTACTGATTGGCCATGGTGTCAAATCACCTAGACAACCAATATTGGATCACAGTGTTGGCTAATTACACCTGGACTAAGTAAAAACAGTAATATTCTGCAGATTAATGTTGTTGGCTGACCATACCAATAGGGAACTTGCAAACCCGCCATGTTGAAATTAGAATGTTGCACCACGGGAAATGTGATAACTACGAACGATGAATTCATATTTAGCCTGATCACTGTGGGAGGTTTATTTCATCGGTAACTCCAGATAAGATATTACGATAACGACAGATAATCCCATAGTCCTTTGCATCTGAGCATGCTCAGTCTGGATTGCAAGTTCCCTATTGTAAGCTAACTGTTAATTTTCTGACTGATTACACCTGGTCTTTGTTACTAGCTGCTGATTGGTCCAGTAAAATTTGTACAATTATCTGGGATGACCAATCAGAAAGCCCAGTGAATATTTGTCGAGTCGTGACACCTGGATACTAAGAAAGTGTGAATCTGAATTGTGTATTATATCTTTGTACAGCTCACTTGAAGCTTCACCCTTTTTTTGGCAAAAATAATGTGATAGAATAAAACTGAGGTTGCCTATGGTTCTTTTTTGATTTGTATCCATGCTACATAGTGCAGCTGCACACTGCTGTAAAAAAATAATGATATTTATATATTTGTTTTTCCCCACAGACACACACTCACAAAACACGGTGAACGTTTAAAATTGAAGAAACCTGGGAAAATGCCAATCTTTTCCAAATTATACAAAATATGTATCAGAAATGAAATAAATCAGAAATTTTTAAATATACAGAAATGACTCACTTCTCTTGATGTTAATAAATAGATTACAATTAATATATCAGTGTAATGAACTTGAAATCAGCATATCATACAAGTCCGAGCTTCCAATTTTTTTACTTGCCACCTTCTTTTTGATTCGGATAACTATCTCAAAACAAACAAATCAATGTAGCATAATTGAGAGCTCATTTATACAGCATTTGTTTACATGTTTATACCTATACACCTTTTACACTCGCTAACATCACCTGATTTGAGTTTTTTTTTGGTTGTCATTTCCCCAATTCTTTCCTATGAAATTAGGTCAACAAGAGTTGTTTGCTAATAATAGTCAGTGACCACATTGCCGTAGTAAAATAACTACAGTGTGGTAATACAAGATCACCAGCTTAGATGACTTCAAATAGTTGGCTGTCCCACTACCATATAAATTATACTGTGCGAAATCTTTATACATCTCTTTGTACATTTAACGAGATCAAAAGGTTGTGATTGACACACATCTCCATTTTGCCCTCATACTATAGCTCGTGACTGCATCATCGTAGTGGTGACACTAAACTGTGTGACAATGCAAGTTTGCTAGTATGCATGGCTGGCTGTCTCATGACCATATAAATTACACTGAGATTTTTAGAAATCACTTCGCACACGTCACAAGTTCAAATCGTCGTGATTGGCACATCTCCTTCTTGTCGTGCTTTCCGCCTATCATGTACAGTACTGAGCACCATAATAGTGTCTGTGAGTAACGATTCCATGATGGAATCAGCGAGTTGCATTTTGACGGCAAGCTCATCATCATCATAATTAACCCACTCTGGTTCTTCTTCTCGCAGTTCCTCCGTTAATATTTCGTCCACGTGATCTTTCTTCTTCTTGTTGATCCATTTCAGCGAGATCAAATCTGACTGTGGTTTCCTCTGAAGGCCCAGGAGGTAGAGAACATTTTCACGTACAATAGTGTCAAGCTCGGAGTAACTATCTGGTGGCTTAGGTTTATGATAATATTTTCTTATGACTCGTTTTGGTTTCATCCAAGACGGCCTGTTTGTATTGTAGTCCTCACAATAAATGTCTTTGAATACTTCTCCTGTCAGATGAAACACCATGTCTTTGTACGCCTTGCGACTAACACTTTCAATATCTGTTCCTTTTGTATCTGAACCAAGGAAACTTTCAGGCACACTCACTTTGGTCAACGGTTCACCGTTCTCCTGTTTTTCGTAAAATATTTTAAGGGCTTCTGCACACAGTTCTAAGACTTCCTTCTGATTATGTGGCACAGCATAGAATAATTCCTCAGCTAACTTCTGGAGATCAACATGATGGATATCATGTGTTATTTCTCCAGCTGAAACTCTGTCCTGTGAGATGCCTAGATCCTTATCTTGTCTCTGTGGTACTTTCACAATGGAGTTACTTCGTGGCATTGACCCAAAGTCGTCATCAAACCATTCACCTTCATCTCCAAGAACATCAGCAAGATCATCATCAAGCGTCTTCCAAGAAGTGTCTCCAGATTCACCTGGAACAGGAGAACTGGGACGAGCCACAGGTTCTGGGAAAGCTGTATCGTCATTAGCATCTTCAACTTTAACTCTTTCATTAAACATTTCATCACTAAGTGGTTCCTCGTCATCATCCTTTCTTGACATATCAACAGGACTTGGTGTGTATGGAGTTTCAGCTCGTATAGGAGGCAGTGGTGATATCGGTGACGCTTGGTCTCTTTCAGGAGATGGGGTTGAAGAAACCAACGGTGGGGGTTCAATGTCAGTGATAGGGGTGACTCTTCCTTCTTCATCTTCAAAAGACACATTTTGAGAAGCAACTTTTTGATCTTTCTGTCGTCTGATAGCTTGCATTTGTGCTACAGCCTCAGTCAGTAATGTTTTAGTCAGGTTATTAACAACACTGTCACTTGGCTGTGTTTTCCTTTTAGGTGTTGTATCGACTTCTGGCACTGTAGCCTTTTCATCGACTCCTTCCTTGTCTTCGACAAGCATTTCAAGGAGCGGAGTGCGACCTTTCTCTGACTCTGTGAGTGGTGTTTTCTTGTCTGTCAAATTGGTAAGGTGACTTAGAGTATCCTTCACAACAACAGTGGTCAACTGATCTGTTATATTATCAACAATCTCTTCTAAGTTCTGTCTGCCATTCTCTTCCTCTAGAGGCAGGGGCACAGCATCTTCCTGACTATGTTCCCCTTCATCCACAGATGTTTGCGGTGACTTGCTGAATGCCTCCACGGCAGCTGCAGAGTGAGTGATGATCCTTTCCAACTCACTGTCATCCATAGTGGAATCTAAATCTGAGATTTCTTTCTTTCCTTCAGTAGCTGACTTGATAGTTTGTTTTGAGACTGACGACTCGCTTGTCTCATATCGATACATATCCTCCTCTTCAAGAATACCATGCTCTTGAGAAGTCCTTTCAGGACTTCCTTTAATTTCATCCTCAATACTCTCAATTTCTGACTCCGTTTCCTCATACCTATAGTCGTCAGGCATAAGACTGAGTTTATGTGGAGGTGCAAATATACCATACCCTGGTTCACTCTTGAAGTAGACGTGACCATCTAATGATCCATCGTTGGTTCCTTTAGGGGCGTCCAACTCAACTCCACCCCATATACCAGGTGCAAAAGATGTGGTGCCTTTGAATCGCAGGGTTCCTGGTTGTTTGTCTCCAACAAGTACTCGGTCACCAACTCTGAATTCTTCAAGGTCTTCTTGAGGTGTTGGTGAGGCGATTGGTGTTCTATCGTCATCAACAGGTGTGATAGTACCACTTTCTCTGTCCACTTCCTTGTCATCTTGAACAGGTTCCAATACAATATCTTCCCCTTCCTTCTCCTCGGACACTTCTTTTTCTGGTTCGTAGTCTTTTTTACTTAAATCTGCTTGTTTGAGATCAATGATCAACTCAGCTGATTTTTCACTGAAAGACTGCACACTAGATTCACTTAAGTGTTCACTGATTTCATCTTCAGTTTCTGACCTAGGACTGGATGTCTCGGTGAAGTCTTCACTGTAGCTGTATGATTTTGACTGTGACTTTGACCTTGTTGAGGACACTGACCTTTCACTTTCAGACAACTCTGACCTGTCTTGTGACAAAGACGTCTGAAATGATTGTTCTTGTGATTTATCTGGACTAAACGACTTGTCTAAGTCAGTACTTTTTTCTGGACTTGGAGTCTTAACAGATGCAGATGATTTGTCAGGACTTTCTGTAACTGTTGGCTTATTGTCCTCCTTTCTTTGTGTCACAGCTGATTCCTCTGTCCGTTGTTTCAAGGATATCCTTGGAGAAATCTCTGGTTGACTTGACCTTGTGCTGACCCCAGATAAGACATCCTCTGCAATCTCTGAATCTTGTGTCTGGCTTGGCACCTCCTCTGCAATATCTGACTGTGACTGTCCTCTCTGACTGGGATCTGCTGTTTCTGTAGAAATGTCTGATTTTTCTTGAATATCAGGCAATCGTGGAGTCAGGAAGTCAGATATACCTGATTTCACACTCCTTGCAGATGGTAAATCTTCAAGTATTTCTGATGCATCTGTGTAGTCTGAGAGATTTGATCCTGGTCTGGAGTCTGGAGACTGAGATCTTGGTGGTGGAGGTCTTGGTGATATCACTTCTGGGCCTTTAGGTCCTAGGATGATACTGATGCTGTCTGAGAAACTGTCTTCTTTGTAGCTTCTCTCTTTCCTCGGCACGAGTGTCCTTCTCTTCTGACTTGCTTCTGAAGTTTGAATATCTGTAAAACAGAAAGAAATGAATTGTAAAGTATCACTGAAAGTCTTTAGTAGCAACCACATAACTTCTGATATAATTCAAACTAATCCTGCTGTTAATCTGTAACTGTTTAAGTCATAAGTAAATATTGATCAAGAGGTTTGACACTGGACTTGCGAACATAAAGTAGCACTGATTGAACAAATTTGTATTAAACCCAAGTGGCTTCAAAATCTTGTAACTGAAAGTGAACTTAATAATGTCAACATTAAAGGCCTAGTTTGGATAGAATTAAAATTTAGGTGTGAAAAAAATTCTGGCAGAGTTACAGAAAGTTTGCTCCAGAACAAGAGTTATCCTAGATAATCCTTACGACTACATTGATATGATAAAAGTAATGTGAGAACCTGTGATTTAAACATTGCAAAACTTTATCTTCTAAATTCTATTTTCACTATTGAAGCAAACTACGAATCTTACCTTCTGTAGGTACTGGAGTTGCAGCTGGTGTAGTAGCACTGAATGGGGTGTATGAATCAGTGACGTCTTTCACAGACTGATCATCTGTTGCAAACTTATTGCTAGTGTCAATCTCACTTTTCTTCTCTGGACTTGTCTGTATCGGACTATCTGGCTCAGGTTTCTGTTTTTGTTGCCGTGGTGATATCTGTTCTTTGATACGCTTAGATTCAGCAGCCTTGGGTTGTTTGATCTGTGGTTTGACTGTGTTCTTGTCTGGCTCTCGCTCTGTTACCAACTCAGCCTTAGTCTTTTCAATGTATTTCTCATACGTCTGAAATGGACGATGAAAATCAGTTATTCTTGTCTGCATCCATGCATATTGAGGATTGTAAACAGCTGTAAACCTACAAGTACTTGTATTGCCATACAAATTCAGCAGGCATGCACTGAGTGAGAACATCCCTGTTGTGATTACTGGATAAAGATGTTTTGACCAAAAACTATCGATATAGAATGCCAGACTGCATAACGAGGACTGACTGAGTGAAAGCCTGTTCTGAATGTATATTTGTACAGTTTAGTTTTACAGAAATTTAAATGACCAATACACATACCTCTAGCTGTTTTTTCAGGCTAGCTTCTTGTGCTCGCAGTCTTTCTCTGTGTCTTTTCTTTTGTTGTTTGCGAAGTCTCTCAACCTCAATCTTTCTTTTCCTCAATGCATCTTTCAGAGCTGCAATCCTTCCTTCAACATCACTGAGATCTGAGGTTGTCTCTGTAGGATTATGGTAAGATATATCAGAATGACATGCATGGTCTCTGGTACGAAGACAAACTGTGATTTGGGTCTGATGTGGTATAGCAGTTAAGAAGGAAAGCAGTACTAATGGTATTGATTGTAAAAGCCAGTGTCCCTGCTTTGGTGTGGAACTCTAAAATCATTCATATCAACGTTGTGATGTACATCATGTTTTGTTTAAAAATTAGTTTTCACTTGAAGTTAACATTTTTGTATGCTGTTCTACTAACAGAAATGGCAAGATTTGACAATAGAAGGAGTTGGACCAATCAATTTATTTAGAGTTACAATGTTAAAAGTATATTCAATTATTATCACAACCATAAATGGATGTATGTCATGAATGGAACACAGCGTACACACGCACATGGTTTTATAATACAAGGACAAAAAACTGCGACAAAATCAATCCTAGAAACATACCAGATTGTGTCAGTGAAAATGATTCTTCTGATCCACTCTCCTCATCTCTCCTAGTTCTCACTGGTGACAATGGATACCTGATAGACAGACTGCTCAGACTACGTGGTGTCTTGGCACGGGGTGACACTGACAACGTACGATTGGTTGCAGTGACTGACGTGTCAACAGACTCAAACTTCTCATTGGCATAGTCTTCTGTGATAGTGGTATCATCACTTGAGAAACCATTACCTGTCTGTACTGGGAAGCTGTAAAAATGAACGGTGGAATACACTTTTAGGAGCTAAAACTTGCCATTTGCCCATTAAGTACACAATTTTCATTGCTATCTTGAAAAGCAAATCAACATCCCTGTCTGACCTGCATCTTTACACAGATGTAGCTTCTGATTAATACACTTTTTACAGAATGGTTACAATAACAGATATTTGTATAACTGGCATAATCATTGGTAACTTTGGTTTAACATCGTATTACATCACCAACAAGTTACTGCAATAACTCTAATTCTGAATTCTAAAATTTGACTTCTTCCTATCGCATATACTTTTTAAACACACAGCTGCTTTTATGTTTCAAATTTCTTTCATTGATTTGATTGCAAACAGAATTGCTTTGTGCAGAAAAACAAAGGTAAGAGGTAACTCAGGTTATATGTAAACAACATCACAGCAGTTCTTACCTATTTTTATCTGTTGGCGACTCTGACGGAATATCTTCTGGAATACTACTAACTTGACTAATCTCCTCAGTGATGGAACTTTCATCTTTTTCTGATATCTTGCTGTCCTTCCTTGGAGATTTATCATCTGAAGTAAATAACAAATTTTTCTTGTTATTGGTAGAAAGTAAATCGAGCAATGCACTATAATTTCATTGATCTATAATATTAGAAATCTGCAGAACTTAAAAGGGGAAGTTACAAACTTGCCATCTTGTATGATGCATTATGGGAATGTAATATTCTGTTGATAAGCATGGCTCTTGTTGCCATCTTGAATGGTGCATTATGGGAATTATGACATCATTTTATCAACAACATGACTCAGTGACTGCTATAAACAATATTATCATATACATATTACTTGAGGTCACAACACTGACCTTTCTCTTCTGTGTCTTTCTTCTGTTTCCTGTCTGTTGGTTTGCCCTCCTTGGCAGCCTTGGCTTTTTCCTCCAGTAATTTCAAAGCTTCTTTTTCCATGTTTTGTACCCTCATTTCTTCCTCATCTAGCTTCTTTTTGGCCTTGGCCTTGTGCTTTTTCAGCAATTTCTGTTCTCTCCTCGTCAGAAATCTAGTGAAAAAGAAATTTAAAAATAGTAATGATCAGATGATGGTCCAGTACAGTACACCCTAGATGAAGATTGCGAGAATGAAAATTCAAGCCTTGGGGTAATGAGAAAATGAATACAAGTTTTCAAAATCTTTATCTGGTTATAAGTACAGCTTCTACCAGCAGAGTAAACAAATACCATGAAAAAAAATCTGAAATTTCAAATATTTTTAAAAAAAATCTCTCAGGAGACACTACTCTCAGTAGACACTAAATGAACAAAATGTCAATTAATGCTCATTCTCGCAATCTTTATCGCGGATGTACTATACTGGTATCAATTCAAGTCTGATAAAAACCATCAACCGAGGTCCCCCTAGGATCTATCATGTAAGACTTACTTTTCATTAGATTGTGTCTTCATCTTTTTCAACTTCTGCATCACCTTGGCTTGTTTCTCTGAGGCTGACAGTTGTGAGTCATCTAACTTGGAATCTGACAAAAAAAATAGCCAACATGAAACATGAAATGATATCTCCATAGTTACATCAAATCATTTGTCCTATGACTGGGTTATAAGTAGTCAACTTGTCTCCACTAAAAGAGTGCAGTCTCTGTACTGTACATTATGATACAATATGTGTTTATTTGTTTGTCTTTGGGGGTGGGGGTGGGTGTAAATGTTCCGATTTTCCAGCCATACTGCCATAAACATTGACAGCATCGAAATGATATTCATTGCATGATTTTACACTACAAAAACCTAGCCAGTAACTAGGGATATTCAAACAAAACTTTGCTTCTGATCAGAAATTGACATGATTTACGAGAGACATCACAAAGTGAAGTCTGGCATCACGCAAGTAAGTCAAATCCAATGTGATAATTGGAAACTGAGATGGGTAAGAGTTGACATGGCGATTATAACACAAAACATCACATTTGACAACAAACAAAATAGGTTTCATCTTAACATATCTATCGGAACCATCAATTGATCTTGAAATGAAATCAAATAATAAATATGGAAACCTACCTCTCAACCTGAGTAGTTCATCTCTGTCTAGTTTAGTTGGACTTGGTGATGATAAGTCAGATAAACCATCAACTACATCAGAAATGGAATCATCCAGCTATGGAAAGAAACAAGGTCAAATTATCATCAGTACATTATCTATACTAATAGTTGATTCTTGATATATCAGAATTCATGGGGGCCAGGCAAGACACTAAAACTTATCAAGGGTTGACTTTTAGCAAGGGTGTCTAAGTGATATGGTACTGATTTGCATTTCAATAATATACCTATAGAGGGCATGATTTAGTGGAAAGAACCATTCATATGTATTGCATATCAGTGTACTATTTCACCACTAGAGGGCCATATGCTGTCTGGTTTACATGAAAGTTGATCAAGTCCTCACATATTCTTACATACTACCATTTACTCAATTCCTTACCCCTATACTGATGTCATCTTCACTTCTAGCATCATCAGGTACAGTCTTAGATCCCTTAACTCTACCCCAGTAAGCCTGGGCACTCTTTCTAATCCTGGAGATTTCCTGTTGTTGGTATAGTAGCAGTTTCCTCTCCTGACTGGCTGCCTTGTTTGCTGCCTTCAGTCTTTCTATCTCAGCCTGAAATATACAAAAACATCCATATGTTCAACACTCTCGTCTAGATCTCAGCTTGAAATATCTCAGCTTGAAATATACACAGCTCAAGTGTTCAAACTCAATCATGGCCTGAAACTTTTGTAAAAGTTTTGATAAAATATTATCCAAGAAACAACTAAAGATTTGAAATACAACAAAATGCAACAATTACACAACACTGAGTTGAGTTACAGTAACTAACATGATAACTAAGAATTTTCATTTACCATATAATAAACTTGTATGAATGTTGTTTCAACAGTCTGGGGTCTACACAAATTATCGCATGTTATCTATCTTACGATTTTCCAAGTGGTAAAAGTTGTTATTAAGCAGTCATTTGATAAACTAGTTACCTGTTCCTGTTTTAACTTCATCAGAAGTCCTCTTTGTTTTTTACGTAGTGGTGGCATGGCTTCATCTGTACCTTTGTCCTTTAGTCTCCTGAAATATAAACATCACACAATATTTTTTATACAATTCTACAAAATAAACCCTTAAAGTGTAATGTAAGAGAGACTATATAATCAAATCCAATGACACAGACTTTATTGTTCTAAGGTGAAGTATTATTGATGGTGTGCAAGAGACTGTATGTGTGTGCATGAACTTGAGATTTTGTGTTTGACTACATGCATGTGTGCCTGTGTGTGTGTGTGTGTGTGTGTGTGTGTGTGTGTGTGTGTGTGTGTGTGTGTGTGCATGCGTGCGTGTGCATGTTCATATGTGTAAAATTCTTTGAAAGATTTTTCCCCCTTCTTTTATTTTTGAATCAGTCTTTAATATTTATACATACAAAAACTGTCTGCAGTACATGTGCAAAGTACTTTACTTAGTACAATTCCATTTACAAATACAACCTCAGCATTTTACCCAAAATACATAATTACCAAACGTCACTTACTTTTTCTGATGTTCAATCCATGCCATTTCTGCTTTGGTTTTCTCTTTCAATGCTTTTTCTCTAAGTCTCAACAAAGCTGCCTGATGTTGTGCTCTCAGTTCTTCTTCTCTCATGTACTGTTTAACCATCTCAGCAGTAAACTTGTTGAAAGACTCCTCAGCACTGAATGGAGACCTCATGTCATCTACTGGCCACTGTAAAAATACACATATTTTGACACACCATTAGTTAGTATCCGAGACATGATCTACACAAATTCTAACAAGAAATGATTTGCACTGTACAAGCCTATGCAGTTTACATGTAATAGTCTGCAGATGAGCATTCATCAGCCCCAGTTTCCACAAGTACAGTTGACTTTTCCTAGAACATATCTCATTGCATATAATTCCTGATAACATTAGGCAAAAAAATAAAAAAAAAAATAAAAAATAAATTGTTTCCGATAACATGACTTCAGAAAATAGGGTAGGTAGTCAGGATTTTATTTATTTTACACATTTTCTTTTTTTTTAAATTACTTTGACCCATAGAAAAGATAGTTGGTGGTCACAATACTTCCATAACTGTTACAGTTGATGAGGGGTAAAAGAAGTAAATGAAGACAATTAATTATATGCTGTAACTTATAGGCTGAAAAGATATCGTTTCTCTCTGATATGTGATTTTTATTAAAAGTAACTAAAGATACTTTGGCAAGAAAAATAATCTTCAGGGAAATAGAAGTAAATTGTCATCATTTTATCTTTTTGTATATAAAAAATATTTAGGGTCGGCAACATAGGCTGGGTTATCAGAAACATACTGTTTTTTTTTTTTATTTGGCCTTACAGTTCCGGTGTCATCAAAGAAATGGACATCACAGATAAGAAATTAAATGACTTGAATCAAGGATTCATTATACACCAATCCTCAATGCATTCAGTTGAAATAGATTATATACATACCTTTCCTGAATCATTCGTCAATGTCATTTCATCCTGTAATGAAACAAACAACATTATAAATAACATTATCAAGACAAAATTATTTTTTCAAAGGAAGGATTTCAATTATCATTCCTTCAACATATTAAAATTACAAAGTTTTGTACGATATTCAATGGGGAACCTGCCCATCCCTTTTATATAAATGATAGCAATTTTATGCATTTATTTCTCTCAAAGGAATTTGCAATCAATTTTGTGTGAATGAATCAGGTATTTCCATAATAAAGTAATTTTAGATGGAAAATAATGTAATCAATATATTTCTATAAACCCCATAAGAAATATTCCTAAGTGCAGATGACTTACTGATGATGAGGCATGGTCTGATTGACTGCCATGTCTTCCTTTGGAGCTATGACGACGGTGACTCTCTGATGGTAGTAGCATACGGAATGACTTCTCTTCAATGTCATCCTCTGTATGGGAGTCAAACTGCATTGAGTAATCCTCACTCCCTACAGACAAATGATGTCACATTTAGAATATTAATGATTTAGAAAACCACTGCGCACTAGGATGTTGTCATTCGCGTCCAGCTTGTCTATCCAAATGAGTTGACTTTACAGCAACTCTGCTACATTGTGTTTTGAACTTGTATTTTATACTAAATACTAAATATTAGTAAAAAATTAAATTCCATGGAAAGATTGTAAATCATAACAGAGAAAAATCAAAATCTAAGGTTATGAAAATTATTATACAATATGTCTACAACTGAAACGGCATTTAAAAAAAAATAGCCTTTCAAAATCTTGCCAAAACAAGTACACTTACTGAACAATATTGTTTTCTAGTCAAGTTCCACAACATAATTTATCACTGTAAAGGCAAAATCATTTGTCACTGTCTTTTGAAAAAACACACTCAAAATTGGTAAACTCACTGTGTAATACAAATTTTGACAGTTAGTAGTAACTCCTGCGGACTTTCCCAAAGTAAATTTGATGTGGCAAACTGTCATATTTTGATATTAAAGTTTGATACATTTATGGCAAATCCCAGTACCTTACCTTTGCTTATTGAGATATCTTCAGCAATGCTTTCACTCTTAGACGAGTCCTTAGCTATACTAATAGATGGGTCAGTTTGAATAGATAAATCATCATCTTTCTCCGAGTTGTCCCTATCAATAGACAAACCACTGGCTGTCTTGACGGTTGAGTTGCTGTTACTCCTTGCAGTGTCCGCTGCAGTTTGGATGGATGATGCAGTACTGATGTCTCCTCTGTCACGTTGGCGTTCATTTCTAGACATGTCTTCTGCTGTTTTCACAGATTCTGAGATACTCATGTCTTTGTCCTTCCTGTCCTTGTCTTTGGGTGGAGAGCGGTCGGATCGATAACGTTCACTGTAACTTGGTGAAGAACTGGAAGAAATCATGAAGTAAGGACAATGAAAATATTTTAGAATTCAGTCAAGGATAAAAATGAAGTTAGAGGGTTCTATAAAAGTATTACAATCAAGAAATTACAACATTGATTATAAACTTCTGTCTTGCTTTTTTTAAAGAATATACATGTGTACATGGTAGGAGGCAATTGTTTTGTGACCAGTGTTCATTTCTAAGTATTTTACAGCAACAAGATTTGATATGGTCCCAGAGTATTCAGAAACTGTATTGGGTGGGTTTTGTACCATACTAAATCTAGGTTGTACTAGGTTGTACTATGATAGGTATGTGTTATGGTAATGTTTTTGTTACAAACCGTTGGAAAATATTACATAAAACTATGCAACATAGGAAACAACAACAACAACAACAACAACAACAACAACAACAACAACGCTTACCTTAGTGCTTTATCCTTAGATTTACTGGTGGTGTAATCAGTGAAATCAGAGGAGTACTTGGAGGATGTAGGTGTCTGACTATCTGTTCTACTTGTTGTAGCACCACTACTGGTTGAATAATCACTCAATGCTTTGGCTCTGTTATAAAACAAGAACAGAAGATTATTGAGTAAATGCTGAGTCATGGCACAAATCAAAGCTAATATCTAATTGGCCATTACACAGACCTAGAGAAAGCATTGACCAACCAGTGTACTTGTAGTACCATCTCCAGATTTGGGTAATGACATAAATCAAAGCTAATATCTAATTGGTCATTACACAGACCTAGAGAAAGCATTGACCAACCAGTGTACTTGTAGTGACACCTACTTTTTTGGGTCATAATATAAATCTAAGCTAATATCTGATTGGACATAGTACAGACTTTTGAAAATACACTGACCAACCAGGGAACTACTATTACAAAATACCACTGATGCATCTTGGACACTAGTTCTACTTGACACACGAAATGTTTACTTTTTTATTTCCATGAAAATCTGACCTAATATTCTATATATTTGAAAACCCTTACTTTTTAGCTCTTATTTCTTTCCAGCGTTCTAGTTGTTGTTGTCGCTGTTTTTCCAGGGCTGCTGTGACTGCTGCAGCAGCTGCAGCAGAGGCTGTATCTGAAGCCACCTTTGTTGGATCAAACTTCTGCATTGCTGCAACATGCTCTAATGACGCATGTCTTGCCTGTGATGAGAAGAAGAATAACAGTATATTACTCAACCATGGGAATACAGATTGACAAATACATTTGATATTAACCTTCAACAAGGAAAGTTTTTTAAACGACTTTTGTGGAGCAAAGACATACAATATAGCAATTTTCAGAGATTTTAAAACAGGGACAACACAGTGACAACAAGACCCAACTACAATAGTTACATTGCCACTCTCTTAACTACACAGAAATAATTCCTTACCCCAGCTAACTGTTTTGCTGCTTCAGCTGTAACCTTTGCTGCTTCTGCTTGAGACTGCATCAGTTTTTGTGCTGTTTCATTGACGGAATCAGTAGCTTCCTTTTTAACTTGGGCTAAAGTTTTCTCAGCTTGTGCTGCAGCAGCCGCTGCTCTCAGTCTGGCTTCTTCAAGTTGTCTGCTGGCTTCCTCGGCTTCTTGCCTTGCTTTCATCGATAACAACTGCAGTTCTCTTTCATGACTTTGTTGCCTTGCCTGTTTTACAGAGATAGATTGAAAGATTAGATTTGGTCCAACCAAATTCAAACAGTTTTAGGGCCAAGTTTATGTCACATATTACAAATTTGACTATGTTAATTTGCTATCTGTCCAGTTATGCACTGCTCATTCAAAGTTGGGATTAGTTGAATCCAGTTGAAACTGGTTTGCACTGGTTGGATCCAGTTCAGACAAACTTCATCAGAGAAATGTAAATCATCAGAGAAAATTTACTTTTGACACAATTTTTCTGTTGTATGTTTTACAGGTATGCTGTCTTTAAACTTCACTGGCCCATCTCTTCCAAAATGTTCCATTTGACAGAATTATCTCCTACCTTGAGAATTTGAGCAAGAGAAACACTTTCTTGCTGAGCTAGACTGACTGCCCTGGTCCTCTCGACCTCAGTCAGTTGTCTCATTGACTCCTCCATTGACTCTAACAGGTTCAATTCTGCTGCCATCTTCAATTCTAGGGCACTTGGTGCTAACCTAGGGGGTCCATCAGTAACCTGTCTCCCTAAGCCATACGGAACAGGCTGAAAAATGAATTAATGTTTGCAATGATGAAATGGAAAATCTGAGAGGCACCATTATCTTCAGTATATTTGTACAATGTACTTACTGTGTGTGTTGGGAATACTGTACACTGTTTTTGCTTCTTAGGAAGATAACTGCCATTTGATCAGGTACACGATATGCAAATCAAAATTTTCAATTCATGCTCTCTCTATTACCTGACATCTTTATTCTTGTAGCCAGACTCCAAGTCAGTCTATATCATGGTTAGGTTCTAAGTTTGAGGTTTGTGCTACACTATAGTTAGGTGAGCTTTTAATACTACTTTGAAATTTACCTAACTGTGAAAAACTAAAGGACTGGCCTGTTGGAGACCTAAGAATCCAAAGTTTATATGACAGTTCAAACAGTTTGATGAAATGAATTAAAAAACATGCATGTTTGTTTCATTTTGTTGCTGCATCTAAAGAGTTACAGAGTTTGATGAAATGGACTCAAATATATACATGTATGTTTCATGTCATTGACTTATAGATAACATACCCTGTATACTCTTTGTTCCCTTGTATCTCCTCTAGTCCGTCTCCTTGCTGCCTCCATCTCTAGTTCTTCATCCCTTTCATCTACAACATCCTCGACAGGTTGGAACCCATTGCCGTGATCCCTTGATACAGGTGACTTCCTAAGGGAGCCACTAGTTGGTGACTTTCTCTCTGAGACCGGAGACGGTCTGTCAGTCAGTGTGATGGGTGACTGAGTGTCTGAGCGACTAATTGGTGATTTTCTGTCAATGGGAGATCTAGTTCCAGTCACATCTGGTGACTTGGTACGAGCTAATGCAGATTTACCCGAAACTGTTCGTGGACTGGGAGTTCGTGACCTTTTCATTGATGCCTTCAGACCATCTTCTTCAGAACTACAAAGAGATGTATCAATGTTCAAAACATTTTCGAATATAACAAAATCTCGAGACCTTACTCCATGCAAGATTAGACATCACTTTTTAAAATTTTGTTTAGGCAAATAAAAAAAATGGTGTAAACATCATACATTTTTTTCAAATATATCTTTTATCAAGTGTATGCTTCAACAGCAAATAATCTTCATACACTCTTCATAGAAACCTTAGTCTAGACTAACCATACAATACTTTGATTTCATCATGATTCTGGTTGAACACTAAGAAGTCAGACTGTAAACATATGGTCTTGCACACAATACAGGACTAATATCAAGGGTATAACTAATATTGGTAACTATGTCACAAACAATATATTGGTTATATTTCTGCAAAACTAACAAGAAATTTTTCACAATTTTTTTAGTCATAAAAGTTTAGTATTATTTCTACCATGGTTAGAATGCTTTCATGTGTTAACACTACACCAATTCACACATACCTGGAAAAACTCTGTGAATATGAAACTTCTTCTAGTGTGTCTTCTCTGAGGCTTCGAGGGCTTTTCTTTTCAGATGACCTCTTGGTCTGACCTCTGACCTTAGGTGTCTTCTCACTTCCTGACTTCTTAGACTGAGTTGATGCACTACTTGTAAAGTCATCTGAGTATGTCATGGCTTTACTCAAAGATCTCTGTCAATAAAAGAAGTATCACAATGTTTTGGAAAAAGTGATAACACAATCTGCATGTATTGGAAAAGTTACATACAAATGAAACTGAAAAGAAAGAAAAATTTAAAAAATACTCCAAAATCTCTAAGAAATAATTACAACATGAACAAGGTTTATTTATGGGATTTTAAGACAACTGTCTCCATGTCTTGGAAAAGAGGCACTCACAGAATTAAAGGAAAGCCATACTGAAAAAAAAAAGGTTGGCGTCCTTGTGCATATATATTGTGTTTATGAAAATGGGTTTATATTTACTGCTGTGTGTTGTAACAACTGTTACTGTGTTTACCTCTCATTACAATATCATAATCTGCTTGTAATTGTCAATGAAATGCAAATTTGCAAATTCTATCACAAATGAAGATTTATAGTGACAAACCTGTGAGATAGGATATGACTTATCCTTGGGACTACCATGTGTTCCAGGACTAGATTTATGAGATAAACCTTGAGTCTTGGATACACTGGCATCTGTGAAATCATCATCATAGGAGTATGCATGGCTGATGGAAGGCTCTGTAGGCATACCATGGTCTGTAAGTAAAGCATACAACAGTTAGATTAATATTTGCTTGCAATGGTATTTAACAATTTAGTATTGTATAGACAGACAGACAGACAGACAGACAGACAGACAGACAGACAGACATATTCCATACTTGCAATAGTGTCTATATAAAACATCAATGTATTCAACAACTTAGTATAGTACACACACAAACTCACACACACACACACACACACACACACACACACACACACACACACATGCATGCTATATACTACTGGTAACAGCACTGCAGTGCAATACAGAATATCTATATGGCAATTGCTATGTTTTGATTGAACATCCATGCATATTTGTTTAAATGATTTATGTATTGGTAGTGATGGCTTTATGTCATAACATGCTAAAGGCTCTACATAATAACGTGACAGCAGATTGACCCAGAAACTTTGACTAGTTTCTTTGGATGTATACTTACAATACTTTCTGTTGTACTTCACCAGAAAGAACAGCTGCATAATACATCCACAAGTGCTTTTTGCAACAGAACACTGGCATGACCTTTATTGTGATGTCATACTTTTCTCCTTAACAAGACCTTAGCATAACACCTTACCTTTGTACTTCCTAGTTGGATCTCTAACTGCCTCTTCATATCTCCTGGTATAGATATCAATAACACTCAATCCATCAGGTTTAGGTTGACCATATGGTGACCGTAGGAAATCACGTCTATTAGCTGACATGGTTAGTAAATCTCGGTGTAAATCTAAATCTGCTGGTCTTTCCAGTCTTTGATGATCAACACCACCTAGTAGGTCTCGGAACTATAGTAGTGAGAAAATGACAAAAAACAAATTATTATTATCGGTAATAATGTCGGTTTACTACTAACACTAACTTTTTCATGTTGGGTACAGTATGACTTTACTCAACAGTTCTTAAAATAATGTTTCAATTCAATACTTGTCTGCCAACTAATATACTCAAATAACAAATATCACTGTTTCCATCTAACAATCTATATTTAACTTCTCTGGCTTGAAATTAACATGAAATCAAAACCTTTGTTGCAAGGGTGCTGGATGTATTTTTTACACTAAAGTTACTTATGGGTGTAAGAATGAGTGTTTGGTGTAATAAAAATAATATGCTCAGGCAATATCAGTTTTTACCTGCCCTCAAAGAATATCAATATCTTGATAATGTTGATTCATTTTGTGAGGATTGAAACACTGCCAGCTATCTACTAATACAGTCTAATATCTCACCTTAGGTCCTTTGTTGTCTTCTGTTAGTGTGTCTTCACTTATAAACTCATCGTCTGAATTATTTGGTGATTGGTCTAAACCACCAGACAAATACTGTGTAAATAAAATGAATAGAAAATTAAATGCTTGACATGATAATGTAACTTTTTAAACTGTATGTCCAGATTTGAAACAAGTATTTACATGACCACATAACAACTTAATTTGTGGGTTGTCGGTGGACGAGTGGTTAGCTTGTGAGCATCTTACCACTGCAATCTTGGTTAGTACCTGCTAAGCATTGGTTGAGTTTGATTAAAAATTTTCCCAGATCTGTATGTAAGAAGGGTGATGCTCAGTTTGAATCCCCAGGTCCTCCGTTTGAGTGCTGCACAAGTGTTTTTGAATTTCTGAATTTCATTTGCATTACATAAAGTATTAAAATTACTATTCATAACATGAATAGTAAACTCAATACAACACCATATACGATATCTTACCTTGATTGGTAAGTCTTCATCTTTGCCATGTATTGTTTGTCCAAGTGTAAGTCCTGATGGTAGTTTCCACATCAACCCCTGTCTGACGTGATGTCCTCTATATGCTGCCTGGATCTTAGTAGCTGCTTCATTCTCTTTCTCTATCTCACTACTCAGCATAGCATGTGATGACAGACTTCCTACACCTAGGATGACATTATACAAGTTAGGGAGTTTGCGTATGTTGTTATGACATCCCTCTTGCCATCCATTCCTCACAAAATACAATTTGTGTGGTTCAAAATACATGCCTGGTTTACTATGTTGCAATTTTATATTTTCAGTTATCATTGATGTGTCATGGGTCAAGATATTGATAAGATTCTTTTTCTGAATGAAAGGTAGTAAAATTAAAGTCACATGATCTACATGTGACTAAATGCTACTGACAATAATCTACACATAACTTGGGAGATTTTGGTAAAAAAATCTGCATGTTACATAAAACACATTATATAAATGCCTGGAGAGCCAATAAGAAAATGAATATGTGACTTGAAGGTTACTGCCAGGTGATCTACATGTGACTTGGAGGTGAATGTCAGGTGATCTACATGTGACTTGAAATCGACAAGCAGTGACTCCTACCTGGTAAATCACTAGTAAAGACAGCATGGTCAGCAAGTCTGCCAGTGATTCTTTCATAGCGTGGTGGTTTATCTACATCATCAGGTATAGTAACCATTGGACTCCTAGGTGAATACGCCCACCTCTCACCTCCTGAAACTAAAATCACAACAAAGATTGGATTTCTCAAACATGACACTGTTGAATCTACACATTAGAATGGATTTCAGTACTTTCTCTATTTGGTGATCTAACAAAAACAGACAGTTTTGAACTTCTGGTATCAAAATACACAGTAACAGTTTAAATGTCTAATAAGTATAGACCATAAACAAAGTAATGGTACCCATGGTACTAAAGAATTTAACCGAAAATAACTGAGGGGGTCACTTCATTTGAAAGAAATTTTGGAGTTGCTGTCCCAATTTTTTTCAATGTACATTAAATGTAACAATTTTTTTGTGAAGTTACATTCATGGTATTGTACCATTGAAATATAGTCATTATTGTACAAAGTGTAAAATACAGGTGGGGTTAAGTTGCTGGTGGATGGTTTTCATAACCCAGCAATATGGACTAAGGTCTGATAGCACACTTTGATAACCTAATATTTCAAGCAATCAAGGGTCTGATAATTAATGGTTTACTCTACTCACTATCTAAGACTGATTTGTTGGCACTGCTATCTAGACCCCCAGCAAGTCTCCTTGCTTCAGCTTCAATTCTGCCTTGTAAGGCCGATGCCATGTCTTTAATAGCAGCCAAACGTTCAGCTTTGCTTCTTGACCCAGCACTTCGTGAACCACCATATCCTGAAATAAAGATATTTAAATATATAAAGATATAAAAAACAATGACCCTTGAAAACATATGAAAAACATAGTTGCTAATAATCTAAGTTCTCAACTATGAAAGATATAATAAATTATAACAATTTTGAAAAGAGAACACGAAGAAAGATGACTTTATTTTCCATGCAAATGAAGAAATTTGTTGAGTTTGTACAAATCAGACAAAAAAATTCAGTCTCACTTTGGATTTTCCATAAGCATGATTTTCAAATCGGATGAATATTTCTCCACAACCTAAGGGTGCAACTTTTTGGTGAAATCACTGAATTGAAGAATAATGCCTTACCTGAGGAGACAGCACCTTTGAATCGTAGATCAGTCATACTACTAGAGTAGGGTCTTCTGATCAAGTCTTGTCGATCAAATTCTCTCTCTATCCCTAATGTTAAATTGTCTGTACTGGAAGTTCTAGGAGCAGGTCGCGTCTTCATATACAGGTTGTCACGGTGATGTAATGGACTACCAGTTCTAACGATGTCAACAGGAACATCTTTAGTGTCTTGAGAATCACTAGCATTGAGCTGTGGTGATGTCATTCTGTCTGTGAGTTTTTGACCGATGTCAACGCCACCAACCCTAGGACTGTCATGCAGGGAGTTGGGATATAGGAAGAGAGGAGGGAAGACAGGAGGGAAATGAGAAGGAGAAGATATGAATAAACAGCATGCCATGTTTGATATAAAGTGATTTACAAGCTAACACATGCATTATATGTGGGGAACCATAACCCATGCAGAACATGAATGTGGAATTTGCAAATTTATACATTAAAGGGCAGGATTTCAATCCCTGACTCTTACATTAGTGTTATCTTACCAGTGGAGCCACAAGGATTACATAGAATTATTCTTTTATTCTGGGCCAACTTTTTCTATAGCTTTGTCAGACAACTGTTTCTCACACCTAATGTTTACTTTTTTTTTATAGTGGGCCTTTAGGAACTATTGTAGAAGGACAGTACTTTACAGATGTCCATTATATATTTTTGTTGACACATGCAGAATTTAAAGTGTATATCTTAGTATTTCAGCATTACGTAAGTATCAAATACATAACAAATGTATTATGTTAAAGATTTTTCATTGAGGCAAATTTTGAACCAGCAAAGGCCAAACTATGAATGAACATAGGGCATACAACAGAAACTCCTGCTATGTGGTTGATTAGGGGCCCAGTTTTGACTCCATTCGGTCCTGGAAATGATTGGCTGTCAGTTTCTATACGATGGTATATTTACATTTGGTGGATAACTGTCTATGACTGCCATGGAGTACTATGTCTATTAGCAGGCTGTGGCTGAGTTGCCAACAAGCCTGAAATGTTCTCTCACCTTCCTGATCTTGGTGTAGATGGTATCACACTTTCATCACTGTGTGAACTACTAGATGCACTCCATAAACCTTTGTTTTCTTTATCTGATCCACTCAGTTCAACCTACAAATAGACCAAGTAAAGACATCATAATATATGTATATGGTACTGTAACTCAAACCAATGGTGCAGAGATGATAATGATGTATGTTGTGCAGTGGACTAGTGGTTTGGAGATATCATACATTATCAATTAACCTCACTTCCATACCCTATTTGTAACACAGTATTGAGGTCTCTCTTTGTCAAATATTTGTTTGACATATATCATCAATTTTACCATTTCAAAACCCTCTACAACACATGTCAAATTTATGTAATAGTATGTCAAATCTACTCCTTAGATAGTTCACTAGGGTGCCCCACCAGAAATGTGGTACAAGGTAATGAAATCTATGTTATGTTACTTTACCAGCTTTCGCCACTGTGCCACTGTGTCCCTAAACCTTAGACAAAACACTGACCTGGGTACAAACTGGTGATGTCTACTTACAACATATGTTGGATACAAAAGGAACACTTACTCGTTTCCTATCTGTAGGGAATGGATGGTGTTTTGGCAAATCTTCCATGAGATATGGTCCTTTACTGAAGGTTTCATCCATTCTCTTCCGACCATAATTTTTCTTTTTCTCGTTTGTTTTGACGCTCTGTTTTTGTTTTTTGTACAAGTCCTCTAATTGTCTCTTCTGTTTCTCTTCTGCAAGTAGTTGTTGTTTCTTAACTTCCTGTTGTTTCTTTTTACGGTCTGCTTGTTGTTTGACCATGAACTTCCTCACTTCATCGCTATCATAACTCCTAACCTTGTGAGTTGGATACTGTGGCTCTGTAATACAATTCCATTATTTAATTAGATGTAACATGAAAAGTTTGATTATGGTAGACGTTACGACACCCCTTGCCCCATCTCCAACCATAAACATAAGTTATGTAGGAAATACTCCTTTTACAAAACACATCTAAATAGACTAATTGGGATGTTAACATGGTGACACTCACCACAACTGTATACTGCAATTTTCAAGAATGAATGTCCATGGTGTCTGAATTCATAGTTACAAACGAAAATTTCTCATCACAATTTTTTTTCTGAATTGAAATTTTAATGTCGAATTAAATTTGTGAGTTGAAATTTTAATTTTTTTACAACTGAATGGTTTACCTGTAGGTTTTGATGATTTTTTCTTCAATCCACTACCTTGTTTTCTCTTCTCTGGTCTTGCTTTTGTTTGTGCAGCCATTTTCTCATGGTCCGAGTCTTCACTGTCTGTAAATGACAACAACAGTTAAAAGTCATGTCAGTTTGTGGATCAAATATCATGTTCACAAAGATTAAAGGTTGCTTTATTTGAAAATCTGATATTTTTTCAACAGGTTGTTTTTCCATGTTAAATTTCATTTTAAAAAACAAGACACAACAATTATAAAGACAACTCAAAGAAGTGGGGGGAAAATGATATACATGACAGAAAATATTTATTGAGAAGCCAGAGTACACTCATGATAAAATCTCAATGTACTTGAAATTGTGCCCAAGCAAAAGCCCCCCCCCCCCCCCCCCCCCCTCTACATTTTCCACTTTGAAGTTTTGCTGGGATGCCTCAGTACGCTAATATTGCATGTCTTATTATATCTACAAAATTTACCAGATTTATCCAGATGTAAATCATCTAAAACATCCTTAGCTTCTTCAGACAATGCGTGTGTCTTGCCAGGTTTATCTGATTCTATTGTATGTTGTGATATCTCCTCATCTGACTCATCTTTTCTATCTTGTCTCTCGGGTATCTCTTCTATTTTCTTCATCAGTTCAGCGTCATCATCATCATCATCATCACTCACTGAATTGTAGAAAACAAGAAAGTTTGAGTAATTCTGGTGATACCATCCAGAGCTATATACAAGGTACATGTACTCGTAACTACAAATAGCACACACTTCAAAGTCAATGCTATGAATAGCATGAACTAAAATGCTAATTAAAATGTAAAAAAAAGACACAAGTTTAAGAAATTATTGGCTATACCATCCATTGCTATAAAAAAGGGTACTAGTAAAGTTGTAAGAACAAATAGTACACACATTTCAAAGTCACTGCTATAAATCATGTAATCACATCTACTAGGTTTCATATATATAAAGTCACTTCCAGTCGTTTCACGGAGTCGTTGACTCCTTTTCCATGGAATTCTCATATTGACTATGTAAACTCATTGGACCCGGCATCAGAGTCACAATATTTCTGCATCAACATTTGTCGATCTCCAATTATCAATAAATACATGTACAATAGTAAGAGTATATACATAAAGATGATACATGTATATCACAAGCCACTTACTATGTACATGTTCTTCTTTTATTTGCGTCACCTGACTTCTATGCTTCTTAGGTGGTGGACCAAGTACTCTTCTGGTGACCTTTTGACCTTCTCTCCATGACCTTGCTGATATAGTTCCTGTGAAAAAGTATGAATTGTTGTCATTCAATATGTACATATCAATGTAAATTTCTAGCAAATAACATCAAGATTATCTTTATACCTTATCAATATAACATTTGGTTTAATCACTATTATTGTAATTTACAATGAAATTAACCTGGTCAAGCCTACCAAACTTACTCGCATCACAGACCTAAACAAAAAGACCTGATGAACCTTCAAAATTTCATGCGAAGAAATCAATCCTAACCACTAAAGCAAAGCACATAACATCCTCTTTCTAGCAGGAAGGGGGAGGGAGCGGTGATTTGTTTGTACACAAAAAATAACAAGTAGGGAAAAACAGGATTAATTATCTGCCAAATTTTAACATTCATGTCCTACTAAGTTATCATTCTATATAGCCAAGAAAAACAAGGCAGTATGGTGACTCACATTTCATCTATTCAGAAAAGACTGGTGTCAGAAAAAATTTTACATAGCAATACACAGATGAGATAGCTGTTGACTGGCCTGAAATTGTGATTCAACATGTGACATCTTTGACCTGTCAACAAAAATTAATATTACTTGCCTTGTCTATCAGTTCGGTGTGGTTTTTTATCCATAGGTGCAGATATTCTTTGTACTTTCCTTGTCATTTTCTTCTTGTCTTCAATAGCACCAACGGTTGGCTTGGTTATTTTTTGAGTTGTCCTATGCGGCCTCAATGCACTATCTGTAAAATTTCAACACAACAAAAAGATCAGATCAAACAATAGCTACTTTCATTACTTCAATAATATCTGATTTGTAACATCTATTCAAGCCATGCAATACAAAAAAAATTAGGTCATGAATATTAAATATGCTAATTATAATGAATATTCATGAGTATCAATGATGCTCCCCTGCCTAAGCAGAACTCTGGACTATAGTATCAGTCCAGGTACTTATTCATATTTTCAATGGTCTGCATAATTGTTTCTCTAATTTTCTGTTTGTGTAAGTAACGGACACTCACAAAAGAACAAATGACACTAAAACTACGAGCTAAAAACCTAAGTACACTACATCGGATTTTAATCAGATTGCTACATGTATGTGCGTGAGTAATTCTCAGACACCATCTCTCTTTCAGGCATAAATTATTGCAGGGGAGAGGAGCGAACCAACAAGACGGTCTTACCCGCTTTCCTAATTTCTTGTCCTGGAGTTTTTGTCCGTGTCTTTCTCTTCATTTCTCCGTCCCTGTACAGTTTTCCACCTGCTAAAATCTTGGTTTCTACTTGGTTGAATCCTTTGTAAGTTGGAGCTGGCGGTGCCGTTGCTACTTTACGTACTTTAGGCTGTTTACTTGATAACACAGACGTTTCTGGTACATGATAAACATCAACTGATGGTATAAAGTTGACAGGGTCTGTATCACGATGCCGTGGCCTATTTACATAATCATCTATATATAAGAGATAATAAATATATGATATGAATGAATTGATAAACTACACACGATACAGATGTCAGTTAAGCTAGTTTCCCCCGAGTTAAAAGTTCTGATACCAATTACTAATACAATGTATTTCCATTACTAAAATTAGAAATAGTAAAGCACAACATGTTGAGTTCTTCCAAGTACTTTATTCAATAGCCATGTTGTATGGATAATTTATATATACCAGCTTCCTAAAGTATAGCTTCTCTACCATCGTACATTATTTTTGTTTCATTATATAAATTAAGTTTTACCTTTGTTATCACTGGTCTTCAGTTGTCTTTGTCTTTCAATTTGTTCTCTCACTTTACTCAGTCCCTCTGGAAGAACAGAAGAAATGATTTAATATGCAATATTTCCTGCATGTCAGCAGATTTCTCTTCACGTAACTGTAAATTTTCAATGGTGGTTATTCAATTGTCACATATAGTCACAGGTGCATTTTATTTTGTCTAATGGTTCAATTATTTTGTAAACCACAGGAACTGACCAAACATAATTATAATGTACCTCAGTTTTTTGGTAGATCAATTGAATTACATAAGTTTTAGCACACAAGTTAAACTGCTTGCGCATAATACATTTTTAAATTCATAAAAATATAATTTTTATAACATGATCAAGAAACTTACTTGAATCAAATCTTGGCGATGAATTTCTGGATGTTGCGACATTGTTCTGATCACCCGGTTCATGTCCATAAAGTCTGGAGTACGCTGATGTGAAATCTGTCTGAGATGCTGTTTTCCTGGAAAACTCCCCGTTTGAATATTTGTGTGGTATATCATTGAGTACTCTTATCTCTGTGCTGTCATCAATGGCCGACGTGCTACGTTCATGGTAGTTTGGCGACGAGTAGTACTTTGAGTTAAAATCATCGTATGCATCATAGTCACTTATCTTTGCTACAGCTTGCTTATCTTTATCAGAGTCTTTCAATGTAAAGCGCCCTCTATCAGTAACATCGCGTCCAAGATACTTGTCTGAGTTTAACCAATCAGAGTCTCTGTCTAAGTAAGCGTTACCATTCATTTCATGTCTGCCTCTTGTTTCCAGAACACCATAATTTGGCACGGGGCTCCTTGACCTGTATCCACTGGTTAGTCTGCTGTCTTTTGATGTAAAATCTTGAACATCTGGTGTTTCTACAATGGAAATCAACAAATGACATGTTAGTGTTTCATGTATACATAGCATACATTATTATGATTTCAGTAAGATAACATTTTACAAGATAGTCTGAGTCTTGATCACCTACATATCTTGGTTTTACAGGACATTTTTTTCAAAGATGTTTTATTTTCAATGCAATGAGTAACACTGAAGTAAAGCACATTCTCTATGTGCTACACTTGTTTATAGCATTCATATCAAGTGTAAAAGTATACTGTTTCAATTGGTTCATTTACAAGCATAGCATGTGGCTTTTCTAATGTGGTCAATTAGCAAATGAAACAGTATACTTTTACACTTGATATGGATGTCATAAACGATTGGGGTACATACAGAAAATGCTTTACTTTGGTATTATGGGTTGTATTTTATTTAATTTGATGTGAGACACAAAAACAATATGTTCAACTACAACTCACCTTTGATCGTGACCTTTTTAGGAACAGTTGTATCTCTTTCATAATCCCGTGAGTATTTTGACTTGCTGTCTGGTGTCTATAGAAAAGATAACAAACATAAAACTAGTTATAATTCTGATTGCAAAAAACATGCTGAAAATTTCTATGGAAAGACTAAACAATTGAGAGGCAAGACTTGATGTTGCCTTAGCAAGTATGCAATGCAACATATTTGTAATTCTCAATCTTTACTACATTTTTATATGAATTTTAACTTTTCAGCCCTTAAGTCTGTCATATTGTAAGTATAATTTGGGAGTTACTGTTTTCGTACCAAAATTGTGATAATCTACGTCATGAATCTTACTATAGCCTTCATTGTACATGCTTCTATTACATTCATTAATTTACCTTGAATGTTGATTTACCGACTTCATAGGATGGTACACGATCTACTGTCACTATTTTATCTGAGCTGTGGTATTTTTTAGCTTGACTGTATTCCTGACTAAGAGGGGAGAATGGTTCCATTTGACGATTTTCAGCTTCTTCAAGTCTTCTTTCTGCTCTCCTTAACTGTACAGACAAAAACACATGAGTGTTAAAGCTCCCTAGCCTTGTGATAAAAATACAGTATTAAAGCTTCTTACATTTGGGAACATAAATATTGGATAGAGACATGAAACAAACGTTACCTTTGAATGTAACCAATATTATGCTACTTTCTGTCATATACAAAATTACACTGAAAGTGAAACTAAATGTGAATGCTTTTAAATCATTTCTCAACAAAGAGTAATTTAAGAACCACAACGACAAATTATTGTAACAAGTACCAGAATATGATTATAAATGTCTATCGAAGTGAGGAATTTAACATTTTTTTTAAAAATCATTGCTTTCAAATGAATAACAAGGTAAACTACGTTTTGACATTTTAAGGGATTAACATTGATAAATATTCAAAGTTAATCAGCTTACAGACTTATTCCTAAAATTACACAACAAAGTAACTTACCGCTGTTTTGGCTTCTCCCATTTGATCCCATACAGCTGTAAAATCTACAAAAATTAACATAACAATAAATATCAACATGTGTTCATTTCCATCGTCATTAATTCATATCTCTGATACAATACATGTATTTACAAAACAATAAATGTTCTTTTCATTCAAGTATAGATCATGATAAAATATCTGAATAT
Organism: Glandiceps talaboti; assembly: GCF_964340395.1. Taxonomy (NCBI): domain Eukaryota; kingdom Metazoa; phylum Hemichordata; class Enteropneusta; family Spengelidae; genus Glandiceps; species Glandiceps talaboti. The sequence continues at coordinate 7,355,983 of NC_135558.1, read as the reverse complement.
ATTTCAATCAAATGATCAAATGTAATGAGTTGCTAACTTTCATGGAACTTTATGCTACTTTGGTTTGAAAAAAATAATGTCAATTTTTACATTTTTTTGTGTAAATTGACACAGTATAATTATAATATTGATATGGAAATAAAAGAAAACACATCCATTGCAAGTGTGTCATAGGTTAATCACTTTTTTGACACCAAAAGTTCAAATCAATCCACATCGAAACGTTCACGTTAGTTCTTGAGACATGAAATAAATGAGCGACCTTTGACCTACCTTCATGCTTGTCAAAAGGAGATGGTCCCCTTTGAATAAGAACAGGTTCGGTGACCCTACGACCTCTGACTATATTTGACATCATAATTCTTTACCTGTAATATCAAAATCGGTGAATTCATTACAATGTCAAAATCATACACACTTGTCAACACCACATGTTAAAACAATGTTTATAACATCACTACAAATCACATGGCAGCACACTGTGGAATGCTGCCTTGCATATTTCAATCTGACAAACTCCAGCTATTTCAAGGTTGTTGATTTCACTCCATTAAAAGTTAAGTTATCAACGTGTCTAATGCCAGCAATACAACAGTACATACTATCACAAATGGAAGGTGTACATTGTTCATTCAGATGACTCATTTATCAGTAAACATTTAAACATTTAACTACTGCTGTTGTTACTGTACATACACAACACATGTTATTTTCTAAATCCCATTTTATCTTACTTTAAAACATTTGAAGCAAATTTAACACAGTAACAGAGTCAACCTTGTTGATGACACAGCTGGTATGATAAATCAAATGACAATCCAATAGCAATAAACGCACATGTAGGAATGTCAATTTCAGTGAAATCAAAACATGACTAATCAGCCAGGCATGTGATTCCTTAACTATGCACCTTTCTTTACAATCCGATGTTCATTTCTATACCCCTCCCTTTCCATTTAAAGTTAATAGTTTATACCATTATTGTTATCATGACATTGTTCACAATAGTAGCATAACATGTCTGTTTCATGTCCAGTAATTTTATCAATAGGTATGCTAGTAATCTCAGTATCTCACTTTTATCATTGTTCAGTTACGATTATTGATTTTAATCCTCTTATACTATCAATTGTTTTGGTCACACTGACATTATTGAGATTATAAAGATTTAAATGTAACTATAATTATGTGTGTGATTGTATGCATTTGTGAGGTTTTCTGAAAAATGGGGAGGGGAAGTGTGAATTTTTTTAAATCTCTTTTCTAAAAATAATTGTTTGATATATAATGGAAGCCAGAGACTATATGGTTCAATGTCACTTTTTCAAGTTTGAAATCAAACTGACAATCAGTCACAAAGGCATTATAGTGATGTGATCAGTTTCAAGAGTTTAAAGTTGAAAGACATGGTGGTTGGTATTGAAAATCAACGGGTTAAGCCAACTTGGATGACTATCTCATAGTAATGACATGAATGAATGAATACAAATCCAGGTACACAGAGGTTGAAATTAAGACAAATATTTGCTGATAATTTATAATAGGTTTACAGATGAACATTTCACTTGTGACTCAAAATTGTTTGCAAGATAAACCTGAAAAAAAAGCTGTGACTTTGCAGCTAAGATTTTGGAATACTGGTAATGGTACAGAGTGGATGGGATGTCATATCAGGTAAAAAATTAGAAATTGAATTCATAATGTTGAACTTGACAGCCTCAATGGTATGTATTGGGGCCCGGGAACTCAGTGGGTTTTTACAATTTTAAAATGTTTCTGCATAACAAAATCTTCCATAGGCCCACGTTGCTACTAGTCTCAAACTTGTTGAACAAATTTCCTCTATACTACATATGTCCCTTTTACTATCTTTATAATGTTGGGGATAAATTCTGATTCTTCACTTTTCATATATTTGTGTGGGGATTCAATTGTACGATGAATTGGACATTATCATCATAGCTTTTACAATTACGGTTTAGTAAATGGCACACTGTGATAAGAGATGGCCATAAAATGTAATGACAATTGTCATTGAATTCAATGAAACCAGGGACATGTTTCGGCATGTAGTCCCGGGGCTCTCAATCATGGCGGTATTCCTTACGTTACAATTTATGACATGCTCTACTGGTTACACGGGACATTTTGACGCTGAAATGATATCGCTTGAAATTTTGAAAGATATTTGAAAGTGAGTTTATAGTATAAAACAAACGTTTGCAGGAATCTGCAGATAAGATGACATTACATTATGTAAACAAACGATGCCGCTGACGTGCTAACGTGTTCGCTTTTGCGCGCCAAGTTTGATGCACATAATTCTTTTTGGCGAATTGATCAGAGGTTTTAAACGAAAAGCGTCGATGTAGTTAGGCAAATGACAGTCACCATTATCATTTTTAGTCATAACATTGCGATGCTGGAAAATATGAGTAATCAGGATTCATGATTTGTTTGGGGGAGACACCGCGTCCACAGCGATACGTTGACCGCTGTTTGAGTCGTCCGCGTTGCAATGTTTATCGACGCCCGATGGCATTTCACTGCTGCTTGCAATATCTTTGCACGACAACATGCGATGGAAGTTCAAAACTGTATACCGAGGATAACTGACGTTCACTGTTCACGCCGTTTACTATGATGCGGAGCGAAAAAATGACAACAACGCAACCGGCATAGGTAGTATATTCATTCTGGGCGGCCATTTTCATAACTGACAACTGTCTATAAAAACGGTACACTGGCGATCGCGAGTGAAATAAGCTTGGAATGGAAAAACTGATAACATACCTTGCCTGAGTAGTATACGAGCATCCAAAGTATATGTAGTACTGGTTTCAAAACTCTTTCAAAGACTGTCAATCTGATTTTTAAATTGGAGAAAAACAACGGTACTCCAAAACATCCGCCATATTGGGGAAATACGTTCACCGAGTGTTAATTCTTTTCTCCAATTAGGACCCGCCTGCTGGCGCTTGCTGCGCGACAATATTAACAAATTTTATAAAAATTGGTTAATAATATGTTTTCCCGATCAGTCATGAATTAATTTCCCTCCTAAACTCGGGATATGGACACACTTTCAATACTAGAAGAGAAAGTGAAGGGAAAGAAATGTACAAGCCTCAAATTGCATTGGAGAAGTGATTTAACCAACAGTTGTAGCTCAAACAACCAGGAAATGTAAATGTAAATGTACTTTTCAATAATCCAATATCGAAACTTCAAATATTCACCGGATGCTCGAAGAGGATTCCAGTTAGCCGTAATTCATAAGGAGGTTGAAATTAGTGTATTATTCCCATAAGTAGGATCACCACTCTGGTTTAAGAAATGGGGCAACAGGGTCAAATAAGAAAACGAGCTTGCTTGATGAAAATCTTGATTTTGTCAGTTATATTTGCTGACAGTGTCACTGCCATGGGATTTGCATTGCCATCTATAGGTGGATTAGGGACAGCAGCTTTAGCTGGCATATATACAGCTGGAAACAGATTCTGGTGTACTTTTAAAGAATGTTGTCCTAAAAACTGGAATGAAGCAAATATAACTGGTAAGTCCATCCGATTGTTATCAACAAACTGAAAGTGAAACTGGTTATTTAATAATGTTTGTTATTGTTTATGTTATTAAATTCATGTTACTTTTGTAATCTGATGGAATAATTATCTGACTACAATATAGGACATGTATGTATGATTATCTTTTGCACTCATTGTACGTCCTGACTGCATCATGTATAAAAATCTTAATGTAGCAGTTTCATCATATATTTGTACCAGCACAGTAGTTTGTGTGCACACATTCTATTCAGAGAGGGTCATAATACAAAATAATGTCACATTATGTATTTACAAATATTCAAAAAAATATTGTCATCGGCATTTGCACCTTACAAACATTTGTATGTTACATATGTCAGAAATGGCTTGTCTTAAACTAGATGAGAGCGAACTTTGAACCTTGACCCTCTATGTACTTAATACATTAATTTGATTTTTAATGCTATATAACTTATAAGTTTCTGCATACACATATGTTGATAATGACCTTTGACAGTGTGGCTTTAATTATCAAGTTCAAATGGTTTACCATACAGGTGGGATCATGTAGACTCTGGCCACTACATTTGTATGTTCCTTCGAAGGAATGTTTTGGCCGGCGTCACAGATCCAGCCAACAGACAGGCTATTGTAAAACAATAGAATGCTTATCAATAATCAAATGTATGGGATTCAAAATAATTGTCCTACAGTACTTGAAGGTTAAAGGTCAGATTTTGATAACAATGAAATTCTCTACTAGTACTAATCATATGCTCATGGCAGTGGTACAAAACAGAACTTGCCAAAAGATATGACCATTTAAAGATTTATGCAAACTAATGCTGTATTGGGTTCAAAGGTGAAAATAGAATTCTGCTGTCAGAAAACTGTATGTGGCTGAATGATACATACTCTTTAATGATTATCTTGTTTGTAAACATGAGAGAGGTATGTCTTGATGAAAATATCTCATCATATATCATTCTATCAGGTCTTTTTGTAAAGCTCTCTAGTCTCAAACCTTTGACCTTGAATCCCCCCCCCCCCATCTACTTGGTCAAATATGAAATAACATGGGTATTTCGTAGCAAGAATTTAAATTCCATATTGTGATACCTATGATTATGAAGTATGACTTTACATTGATTTCTTCCATCAACAGCATTACAGAATACCTTGGCAACCAAACTTCATGGCCAGCATTTGGTAAAAGATGTTGTACTGAATACAATAAAGGGACATATAAGAAACCCCAATCCAGTGAAAGCATTGACTCTGTCATTCCATGGATGGACTGGTGGTGGCAAGAATTATGTCAGTAGATTCATTGCAGAGAGTCTCTTCAAAGAAGGCATGAATAGTAAATATGTACACTTGATTGTAGCAACGTTGCATTTCCCACATAAGAGACATATTGCTACGTATGAGGTAAGATTGACCTCACATCGTACCTTAACATTACCATTTGTTTTTACATTGTATTTGTTGGAAACACTTTTTTATTCAGTTAAGTCAACTTTTCATGACAATTTTGTATGTGAAGATGCAAAGTTCTATCGCTGATAGTGATATCTGCAGTCGCCATGCTTGACCTTATCCGACAAACCCTTGTAGGAAATCCCAAAAATGGCAGAACACATTTGAAGTGAAGTGACATTCTAGTCCAGGGTCACAAAGGTCATGAAAGTCGACAATTGGACTGATTCTGGCCAATAGTGAGGGCAGTACACAAAACATCCAATGTAAATATTGTATTTTCCTTGTATTTTGGGCTCTAATGAACATATTTAGGAAGAGCTGTGAGACTAAATTAACAGACGCTTTCATTTTAAATTACCATCTTATTCAACAGGATGAACTGAGAGATTGGATCAGGTCAAATGTCACTCAGTGTGGTACACAGTTGTTTATATTTGATGAAATGGATAAAATGCCACCTGGGTTAATTGATGCACTTAAACCTTTCTTAGAACATTACACTGAGATTGGTGGGGTGGACTACAGAAAAAATATATTCCTATTTTTAAGGTGAGTTCTAATAAAATTGTATATGTTGATGGGATTCCTCTGAGGCTCATTGTAAATATATCGCTGGTAGGGTTGTTATCATCCCTCCCCATATGACTGTGGATGGTCAATCTACTGTCACTGACTTGTTTCTGAATGGCTAAAGTCCTTGGGCAAGATTTGAGCCATGAATGTGCCTCAGTCAACCCAGCTGTATAATTGGGGACCTGGTAGGATAGAGGTTGCAATGTGAATGCTTTAATCCTATGTGCTTACAGAGTCTGCAATGGATTGTATACTACCCAGGGAGTTGACGTATAAAGGGCCATTGTGGCATTATTGGTCTGTACCAGGGGTAACAATTGGGAATTAAGCACTGTGTAAAAAACTATACATTATTAGTATTATTATGACTGTAGGTACACTTTAGGATAGCTTGGTGGAAATGAAAGCAAAAGAATCCTACCAACTGTTACCAACAGATGTCTGATATAATTCATGTAAATATGTTGCAGATATGTGTTGTATAAATGCCTATTTATAGGGCCAAATATAAATATTCTCACATGTCTGGGAGCTATCTGCTGTCTTATCTGATTTTGGTCATGTACACCACATGCAGTGTTGGCATGAACATACAGGATATAACTGTCAGTGAACTGAAATGGAGTGATATGATTGCAGGCAATAATAATTTGTTTGTTGCACAATAGCAATCACACAGACCCCCCCCCCCCCCCTTCAGTCAATGGTGGAAAGGGATGAGAAGATCGCCCTCAGTGGTTGATCTTGTAGTCTAGTCGACACTAAACTACTTGAAATTATTATATTGCGAGTGTTTTCATGTATTTTTTGTGAAATGGTAACATTTGGATAACTACCGTCAAGAAAATGAATCGTGTTCTGTTCCTGTTTCAGTAACTCTGGTGGTAATGACATCACCACAAAAACATATAACTATTGGAAAGAGGGGAAGAAGAGAGAAGAAATTACTGTTAAGGAAATGGATGAGTTACTTCATGTCAATGCATTTAATGAAGAAGGTAAAATATAATTAGCAACATTGTTATCAGTTTCTTTGAAATGTAGTACTTCTGTGTATAGCAGTTACCAGTTGCACTATCATGAGCTTCTAGAAATTCACACACACAAGAATACCTTCGAATAAGCTCCTAGGTCCCCAAAATTATGCTTGTCATACTTTCAACTCAGTTTATTATGAGAAGATTTCATGGCTTGTTCAGTTGCACACACACACAAACACACACACACACACACACACACACACACACACACACACACACACACACACACACATACACACACACATATACATACACACATACAAACACATACATACATACATACATACATACATACACACTCATACACACACACACACACACACACACACACACACACACACACACTGTACTCATGTGAAGATTACAACAAATTATAAACAAATAATTCTTCCATTTTTCTGTATTTGTTTCAACAGGTGGTTTATGGCACAGTGGTTTGATAGAGAAACACCTGATTGATTTCTTTGTACCATTCCTACCCATGGAGAGGTCACATGTCATGAAGTGTATCGAAGATGACCTCAATGCCAAAGGTCATCCTAAAGACAAGAACATCATCAGACAAGTAGCAGATGAATTACAATATTTCCCACCAGATTCCAAACTTTATTCCAAATCAGGATGCAAGAGAGTCTCACAGAAAGTGGATCTCATTATTGGTGAAAAAATGGGATTTGGTAGTCAATACAACGATGAGTTGTAGAGAGCGTAGTCTGGATGCCAACATGGTCTCTAATGAATCCATGTCTGGTCAAAGTCCCTCAATCAGCATAAAAATTGTTCATTCAATCAGTGAACCCCAACTGTTATAGCGGTGTATAAGTAGCAGCCCGAGCTGACAAATATACCATATTTGGACATTACATAACTCCCCTCAAAAAACTAACTTTATGAGGGGCTTTGTTATTGGTTAGAATTTTGTGATTGCTTAACAAAGACATGATGTTAGTGACTGTGTGGGTGGCTGTGGATGAATTTTAAATTGCACCTCATACATCTTAGGACTTCTAGAGTAATGACTTTGGCAATACTGTGAGTGGAGGTGTAAATCGTAACGATACCATATAGGAACTAGACTAAGAGAACGCTGAATGACAGACTTCTGAGATGCTCGTTCATCAATCATATTGATTTTCATAGTCTGCATATTGCGCTTAAGTACCTGTAACCATAAACAATGGACGCCCCTTCATTGTTTATGCTGTAACTACAAACTTCAAATCCCTTTTTTGAAAAAAAAAATCAGAAATACAAAGTAAAATCAAGGGAAACTGGAATTTTTTTGCTTGTACTTTAGCTACCAATGTCATGCCCATGGTCTCCAACCCTCAAAAGTATGTGTGTCTTTGATCTTCAGACATGACACTATTTTTACATACTGAATGAATTTTTCACCTACAGAACTATGTTACTTGGAGTGCCTTTCAAATGTTACTACAAAGAAACCATAACTGACAGTAGAGAGACTGTAGACACCCTCTGGGTATTCACGTACATAACTATGTATAGCAAGTAGTGTAATGAAATATTATCGAAATCATGAAACAGATAAGTACTGAATGCAAAGCCAAAAAGTTAGAGTTGCAGTTCAGCCTGAACAGATGAAATGTTACAGTACGAATTTACATGATGTTGCAGTGAGAATTGACACTGAGTTACAGCAAGTATTGATACTTGTATAGCAAGAATTGGCGCTAAATTGAGGCAAGAATTGTGACTGTGTTGCAAAAATGTTGTATCATGTTTTAGCATCTTTTTGATGTCAAGAATTTGACAGAGTCCAGAGATATTTGTGTTTTAAAAAAAAGTACATTTTCATGAAATAATTACTGGTGTACTTCAGTGTGCCCTCTAATGATAGCCAAATTTTGTTGTTGTGAGTCAAAATGATAAAAACTGACAATTTTTGTGAGTCACCACATAGTAAGAGATAGGGGAACACCAAATTTTGGTGCTTCACTAGAAATTGTGTGATGTCAGTGGTACATCAGATTGACTTTGAGGGCATACTGGTGTACTCCATACTCCAGGGAGAATCCTTACACACAACACACACACACACACACACACACACACACACACACACACAAAAAAAAAGAAAAAGAAAAAAAAAAGACTAGACTCGCACCCATTTGCTCACTAATAGGTCACTATAGTAGAGTGTCACATTATTCTTGTGCAAATACCCGTAAGCAAAATAACGTATAAATGCAACACTGACATGGTCACAAATATCACTACATTGTATTTTTGACTCGCAACATATCAATTACCAACTCAACACATCTCTCATTTGTCATTTCAGATCAGATAATTAAGTACATTTTAAATGCATACTTGCCACAAATTGGTAGATAAAAGCTTAGAAACATACTAGATTTGTAAACTTTCATTTCTTTTGCTTTAAGTCACTCTGAGTGTACAAATTATTTTGTCAGTACTAATACTGTCCATAAAATTTACATATAATGTATATGCAGAAATTTAAGATTTGGCTTATTGTATTATTTAAAATAAATGAATTAAAAATTTAATTATAAAGAGAAATTTGACTATTGTTTTCAGTCTTGTGCAAGTGGTAATGTGTTGTATACATACATACATTCATGTCCTTGTATTTTGTATGTGTGTGTGTGTACATTTGCTTAGCAATTTTTTTTCTGTAATAGATAGTCAACGAGTTCGGAGGGTTATGTGCCAATAAACGAGGGGGTGTATTAGGGTGTACCCTACCGAACGAGTTGTCTATATATCTTACGTGATTGGCTCAACGGATCTTTTTCAAAATGTTTGTGTAATTTGTTGCATGCACATTGAGTGTTGGAACATAATATAGGTCACACCCCTAAGAAAGAGCGAGTTATGGTTCCATATAACCAACCAAAATCAAGGCCTATGATTGGCCAAGTTGGTCTAGCCGTAGTATGAGTACGTTTGTTACATCGCTAGGCCCTCCTTTATCATTTAGGAATGTAGAAAATTGTAGGGCCTTGGACAAGACTAGTTCTGCTGAAATATTTCCTTGGTCCACATCAGATAACAATTTTGTATTTCATTTCTATACTAAATTTCATTTCTATTCCCTTTCAGGGTTTTGTATATAATATATATTTGTAATGTTTGTATGTTCTTTGTAAGGATCTTGTTGTGTGTTACTAAATTCATTAATTATGCATGTGTATATGTCAGGGCTTGAAATTATCTTTTTTCTTTGGTAGTTCCAGTGGTCTACCAATTTCAGAAATTGGTAGCCCAAGGATAGTGACCAGTAGTCCGATATTCCTGAACTGAAAACAGATTTCTTCTATTGAAAATATGTTATTAAAATACTTTTTATGTCTGTAAATCTTCCATCCTTTAAATCATCACATAATCAGTGGTAGCCTGAGTGGGCTTCATCACATAATCAGTGGTAGCCTGAGTGGGCTATCACCTGCAAATTATGGTAGTTCCATGACAAGAATTGGTAGTCTGTGGACACGAGATTTCTGTTAATTTCGAGCCCAGTATGTGCACAGGTGTGGCAGCTCTACAAAAGTATCAAACTCTTCAAACACTTTTCACATTTATCCCCGTATATATATGTCAAATCATTTGCATTATTCAACTTCAGAATTTCCCATTGTGCTAGATAACCACAGACTATACAACTGTATGTGAATAACGTTTACACGGTTCTTTATTCAGACTTTATTTATACAAATATTTACTTTTAAAAATAAACTAATAACAATACTGCACAGACATCATTGTTGTTGTTTAGCAAAATATTCAGCTACAGCTTGCAGTGCTCTACCACGATGTGAAATGGCATTCTTTTCATCCTTGTTCATCTCTGCATATCTGTGAAATATATAATTCAACAAAAAGAAATGACCTATCATTGACACGTCAAGTGTAACAGGGCTTTTTTACAAGATTTTAAAGTTAAGTAAATTACCAAGGTACTATTTTATCACCAAAAATCATGTGTCAGTTGATAGCAGTACTTATAAATACAAGTGTACTAAAGACAGAAATAAGTCTGACTGGACTTTTCATTTAAGTTGATAGCAATAATCAATACAAGTGTACTTAAGGTAGAAATAAGTCTGACTGGACTTTTCCTTTAAGTTGATAGCAATAATCAATACAAGTGTACTAAAGGTAGAAATAAGCCTGACTGGACTTTTCCTTTAAGTTGATATCAGTAATCAATACAAGTGTCGCCACTTCTTGTGACTTAGCAACGAATAATTCTATAAATTTTATAAATGTTACAAAGTAAAATGTCTAGTTTAGGACTGTCTTCTGAGCTGATATGATGACAATACATCAATTGTCTTACTCACGTCTTATCAAAG